>NW_027496778.1:0-155221 GCF_021521415.1 Bidens hawaiensis
GTCTGCGCAGAAACCAACTGGATCCGCAGGACCAACCATGCTCAGAGACGTGACGTCCTTACGCGCAGTACGCAAGCTGTTCCCGCAGGAAATGCCTCCCAATGGTGAAGGACTCCGCCTGTTCCCGCAGCCTCGGATACAAGCCATCAGGGAAGGCCACCCGCGCAGCAAGGCTACACGCACAAGGCACTTAGCTCTCATTCAGTGTCACCTGAAGGAATGAGCAAAGCCGGGAACAATCCCGCACAGTGGCGGGAGGGGGAATACTCCCGCCCAAATAAGCCAGTCCGTACAATACAGGAAGATCTTCTGTACTGTACCTGACGAGGTATGGGCAAAAGATCTGACTAAAGATACGACAGCTTATTGACAACAGTATGGCGAGCAGCATGCTCCTGCACTGTATGTCACTATTAGCCGCTGCCTACTCACCAACTCCTGTCATACCACGTGCATAGCCGGCAGTTGGTGGAAAAGGAATAGTATACAGCAGGCCTGGTCACTATCAGCCGCTGCCTACCCACCAACTACCAGCAGGGCACGTGCGTAGGCTACTGTTGGTTGAACAGGAATACTATTCAGCAGGCCACACCTCCTTGGAAACCTACCTTCGGCTATAAATACCACAAATGGTATGACCATCTCATCTTATCATATCTTATCATATTATCATCATATTATACCTGATATCTGCTCTAGCAATCTCTTAATATACATTTATATTTAAAGAGCAATCTAGTCTGATTCTCACGCCGGAGGGTGGTCACAAGGAGGAACCCCCCCTTCTCAGTGACAAGCTCACGGTGTCTGTTTTGCAGGTTATCAGAAGAACCATCTTCTCTGGGTCTAACCCCTCGTGGGAAACATCTATCTAACCCCCAGGTTATCCGTAATCTGCCCGGGGTCCGGTTAGTGTTTCTTCACATAGGAAAATTTGGTTGATTAGCAAGGAAGGGGATACGTTTAGTCTGACCCATTGGTAATCAAGTTGTATTAACATATTCTATTAAATCTAATAAAGACAACGATAATAGTAGTATGTAATAATATTACAACAATAGCAATACAATATAATAATAATAGTTAATTGTATATGACATAGGAAAATCTGAAGGGGGGGGGGGGGTTTGCGGATATGGCCCAGCTTATAGCTGTTAAATTTGCTTGATGGTGTCTCCTTATCGCATGACATAGACTGATGCGGTCGATGTAGGGGATGTCTAAATACTCGGTTAAGGCATTTTAGGAGAGATTTGGCGATGTCTCTATGACTAATGGATCTAGAAAAACTCTTTGGTTATCGTGCATGCCTCGAAAAATAAATATTGTGGATGGAGTATCTTGAGAAATTGTCTTCCAACACGGATGAATTTAGTCAATAAGGGTGTTGAAGTCTCGTATGTTATTTGTATTATGTGTTAGGAATTAGCAAACGACACCGGATCACTGTGTTGTTTGTTCATTTTTGGCATCATGTCTTTTTTCTCGTCATTGTGTCTTTTCATCGTTTTTTAAACGGGTTTGACGGGAGACATTTTGGTTTTTTAATTATATATTTTTGTTTTTTATTTATATACTGAGTTATGATTTTTTAATTATTTTTTTCTGAATTTTTTGTTGAGGGGTTTTCTGTGTTGCCATAAATAATTCTCGCACTTTTCATTCTTTGTTTAACTTTACCCTTAGTTTGATTTGGTTATCCTTTTATTTAAATTATGAAATTTGAATAAGTTTTGTGATACACAAATGACAAATCTAATATATAATCTTTTTATTTGATGTTTTTTTAGTTTAGATTATGTAATTTTTAATTTCTAGTAAAATTTTATTTGTAATTTTGTATTTAAAAGTATAACTTATGTTTTATTTAAAAAAAATGGTCTAACATAATAAAAAGTTGAGTGATGCTACTAAATAAGTTTTTAGGATAGTTGATGGATAATAAGATGATAATATAAAATTAATAAAATTATAAGACAATACATGACATAACACCACCCCTATTGCCCTTATAATTGTATTGAAAGATTATCATATTCTTTTACGATAATATATTTGTGCAGTTCCAATATTTTATTTAATATATTTGTGACACATAATTTATTATTTTAACTTAGTTAACATGAGTTAAGAACTTAAGACTTAAAAGAGTTAGAAGCAAATGGAGAAGTGTTGGATTTTAAGTTTTTAACCCACTTGAACTATAAAACACTTGGCTCAAGTGTCAGCCATGCAACCAATAGCCTTTCTTCTCTCTCCTACACTTACACTGGATCTCACTTTTCGAATGTTTACATATCTTACCATTTAGACCCCTGGACCTTTTATTTTTTCAAAATATACCCCTTTAAAAGTAACAAAATGTATTTTCTTCAAGTTATATCAAACTATTCCATCAAATAAAGTGATTCGATCAATTATGAATAAAAACTGATTTTCTGATTTCTGTTCAATATAAAATTTCAATAATTTGTTTTTTAAAAATACACTAGGGATAGTATTTTAACCTTGAACTTTTTTAATTAGAATACATTAGTAGTTATAGTTTATAAATATATGTTTATCTTTATTTATATGCCTTGAAAAAAACATGTCAAATCAATATATTTGAGTACATAATCTAAAATGAACTACTCATGTTATGTCATTATTATTAGCCTCGAAAAAGTTTTCTGAGTATAAGGTTATCAAAATGGGTTTAAAATGATAACCTCACAAAACACAAAATATTAAATAGATGAAGTATTTAGTGATTATTAAAGATACACTTATGAAATTATTTGAGAGAGAACTTGTGTTAGATAAAGTGAGTGTGTGTGTATATATATATAGGGAGAGGATCATGAGAGAACTCCATTTTATGAAAAGAACTAGATAACTAATAATGAAGTATTTTTAATTTAATTAAAAAAATATTTAATTTTTTTTTCTTTCATCCTTCTTATATGTTGTTATTCTTCACCACAAAGAAAAAAAACTAAAAAAAAATAAAAAAAATTAACGAGTAATGCATATATGCAATACACCGACTTTTTTTTATAATGCATATGTGCAATAATGTGCATTTTAATATTTGAAATAGTGTTGAATAGCATATATATAGTTGTTTGTATTGTTTATTTGCAATAATGTTATATTATATACAAAAATTAAAAAAAATCGATATAGTGCATATGTGCATTAGTGTTGTATTACATATATGCGATAATGTGTTTTGCATACAATTATTAGTGTCGTATTTGCATATATTCAATAGTGTGTATTGGATAATCCAATTGTGTTGTATTATATGCAATAAAACACTATCGTATATATATGCAATAGGCATTAGTGCACATATGCACTACAGTACTACACCGACAAGTTTTGTTTTGTTTTTGTTTTTTTAAGGGTCAATATCATCTTATTAGAATGAGAAAAGAAAAATATCACAAAATAATTTTTTTAAAATAGTTAAAAATAATTATTTACTAGTTCTCTAGTTCTCTCTTTAAGAAGAGTTCTCTCTAGATCCCACCCCTATATATATATATATTAGCTTTTTATCCCCCGTATTACGGGGGCTGTTTTACATTACTCGTTTTTAATATTTATATACTTCTTTGGGTTAATTTTATTTATTGTAATGAAATTTATAATATACTTGGATTTTGATGATTAAAAGGTTTCACAAATAACTAAGATGTTATGTTGTAACCCGGTTTAAAAGTTATCTAGGTTTGGTAAGAACCAAGATCTGCTTATTTTTTTACTATAAAATTGTTTTTTTAATTATAACTAATATTTTAAAAAATCATATAATAATTTTTAGTATATCCTATTTTATAGGATTTTCACATCAATAATTTGGTGAGAATAATTTTTAATTTAATGAGATGTTATAACCCGTTTAAGAAATATCTAGGTTTGGTAAGACCCATACCCGTGTAGGGATGGCAATGAAACCCGAACCCGATAGAAAAAACCCGAAACCCGACATAAATGGGACGGGTAATACCCGACCCATTAGGGTTTGGGACGGGTTTGAGATTAGTTTTGAAATTTTTCGCGGGTTTGGGACGGGTTTGGATTTCTAATATACCCGATTACCCGACCCGATTACCCGATAGCATAAACCCATTTACCCGATGTACCCGATATAGCTTATTATATATTATATATATACTATATTCCAAATATATTATTTGTCGAAGCTTGTTTATATCAATTATTTGTGATATTTTATCTTTATGGTAACCATCTTTGTAATCAATTAGTTATATTTTGTCAAAACCCGGTAGAAACCTAGCGGGTTTTGAGCTGGGTATACCCGACGGGTATTTTATCAAAACCTGATAAGAAACCCGAAATCCGATGGGAAAACCCGAAACCCAACGGGTAATTACCCGATTAAAAAACCGACGGGTTTGGGACAGACTTTCATAACCGGGTATGGGTTTGGGAATACCTAAACCAGAACCAAACCCGAACCATTGCCATCCCTATACCCGTGAATTCGGGTCAAATGCATGAGAAACCTCCATTTAAAAATCAAGCAAATTTGATGACTCCAAAAAAGGGGGGGCGACTACATCACGACACGTAAGATTTTTATGTTTTTGTTTATATATATAATATATATATATATATATATATTTCTGTGTGTAATAGCATATAAATATATAACTTTTAAATTAGCTTTAAACCTCTGATAAATTTCGACTTCTAGCTTGACCAATCTAACTAATCTTTGCATAAACTATTACAAGCTCATAAATTATGTTAAACTAAATAGAGCTCGAATCTCATATCACAACTTGTCTTCCTGAGGTAGGTTTAAGCTCGACTCAATAAATAGTAGAGTTTCATTAAGTTCATAAATGACATTAGACTAAATTAAATCCGACTATACATTTTTATGTATGTTCTAATTCAACTCAATAAATATCTAAGTTTAATTAAAATTCAAATAATACTAAATTAAATTCAAACTCAAATCTTATTCCCTCATTTTCATGGCATAAGCTAAAACCTAACAATATATATTTAACTTTAGTTCAAGTTCATAGATGATATTAGACTAAAGTCAAACTCAAGTATACTTGTTACTCTTTGGTGTAGGTTTTGAACGAAATAAATATCTTATACGGTGTATTTAAGCTTAATTCAAATTCACACGCGATATATATTACACTAGGTTAAACTCTCTCACCCGTCTTCATCACATAGGCTTAAACTCGACAATAAATACTTATGCTCAAGTCAATTTCATAAATGATATTAGACTAAAATCAAACACGAATATGTACACATTTTAATGCATGTTCTAGTTGAACTCGATATCTGAATTCTGACTAAAGATAATAAATAAGTTGCAATATAAGAAAAATAATACAACTTATGAAAAAATATATAAAAACTATGTGCACCAGAAAAAAAAAGGTAGATTCACTCACATAGTCACATTCGACCCAAAACTATGAACACAAACAGGAACAGAAGTGTCAGTTTTGAAGAAATGATGAAAACTGAGGGACTGAAAGTGGCAGAAAGTGGTGGGGTTTAAAATTTGAAAGTAAATGTATACTTGTCAGTAAGAGTTGTGGGGATGACTGTAGAAGCACCAAATAAGTATCAACAACTATGAAATAAAGTGTGGGTGTGAGGATGTTGGAGACACGTGTGAAGGGTTTGCGTCAAGGTTGAGGATCTACTCCTCAAGTTGGTCGTAATTACGAGTCTAACCTAAAGCCAGGTGGTCAATTTTGTATTGATTTTGCGGGCATGCAAAATCAGGCCAAAGAGTCCAAGACCGTCCAAAAGGCAAGAAATGATGCAACATATTTTATTATGTTGGGGGGGGGGGGGGCTTGTAGGGGTATGGTACTAAACCCGGTTTTACGACCCTAAATTTATTATGTTTGGCTTATTTTATTATATGGACTAATACAATGTTATTGGGCTGGAGGGGGTTTTGTGGAGGTAACCCTAACTGGGCTAGGCCCATTAAGGTACCATGATGGTGGCCATGAGGCTCCCTATATAAGGAGGTCTCCACCTCCTTATTAGGGGTTGGTTATTCTCAATAAGAGCCACCACCATATTTTTGTGTCTGTGAACAAGAGATCCTGGAGATCTCTTAGCGGTCACCTCCACACCCCCAGAAAGTCATTGCAGATCCCAACCAGCCGGAGAAGAAGATCAAGACGTGGTTCGTTCATCTCGAAATCCGTGGAAACATCGTCATGGATCAGGTCAGATTCATCTCGTGTTTCGACATTGGCGCCATCCGTGGGACGGCAATGAACCACGCTTCGCTTCTCGTCTCGGCCCTCCGATCTGTTCATCAATATCTCGGGTCTACGGTTTCTTCTTTCAGATATGTTCTATGGAAATCCAAAAATCCGTAGATCTAAAAAATACTTCCAGATCTGGAAATACACAGGAAGAAATACCACCGAACTTTTGGGGAAAACCCTTAGATCTGTGTTTTTTCTAAGTGAAAAATACCAAATCTAGTTATGATTTTTTCAGATCTGGGTTCGTTTGAACAACAGTCACACTTCATATTCACAGATCTATAAATCCTATTAGATCTGTTGGTTTTACATAAAACCTGCCTGATGTGGATATTCAAAATCTCTAGATCGTGCGCGCCACCGCAGATCAAAATCGCTCCCTGTGGATCAACTTCGGATTCCGCTTGCGCGCTCCCGGCGATCACTACACGCCACAGCGGGCCGCATGCGCGCTCCCGGCGATCACTCTACGCCACAGCGGGTCGCATGCGCGCTCCCGGCGATCACTCTACGCCACAGCGGGTCGCATGCGCGCTCCCGGCGATCACTCTACGCCACAGCGGGTCGCATGCGCGCTCCCGGCGATCACTCTACGCCACAGCGGGTCGCATGCGCGCTCCCGGCGATTACTCTACGCCACAGCTCACGCATATCACATGCTCATGAAGACAGCCAAAACCTATGCTCGTGGCGCATATCACATGCTCACGCATCACGCATGCTCACGCGTATCACGTATGCTCACGCATACCACATATGCTCACGCATCACGTATGCTCACGCATATCATGTAACACCCCGACCGATGGCGGATTATACATCGGGGCGCCACGTATTGTTTCATTACTCGTGACACTATATGGGTGTCAATATTTAATAAATACATTTTCATTGCGCACGCGCAGAACACAAATCGTATAGTAACATAAATCTTATCATAACTCAAAATATTCAAATAACATAATTTGTCTTGTTACATTTTAATCTAGGTCCAAAGAAAAAGAAAACATCCTACGTGTCCTTGTGATTCCCAAAAGCAGCTACAGCAAACCTGAACATGTGTTAAAATAAAACGTCAACACTTGCGTGTCGGTGAGAAATCAAGTTTAATAGATATAAATAGATAATAACAAACACTGCGCGCAACATGTGCTTAACTGGGGTTTAACATAGGGTGTAATCAGATTGTGATCAAGCCTAAATAGATCATAGCTCATAGTTCAATCCGTGCTCCCAATTGAGCACAAAAACAAATAATCATACGTGCATGTGTAAACAAAACAAGAAAACCGTAAACGATAGGTCTCCCGTGTTCATCTAATGGATCCATGAAAACTTCGGAATAGGCCGAACAAAGCGGTTAATGATTCACACATACAAATAAACAGCCAAGTAAACGTCCATAACACATGGGGTTTTGCGCACATAAATTTCATAAACAAGTTTAAGACTCAAGTTGTACGAACACATGAACATCCCAAAACGTTAAAAAATAAAAGGGGATTAAGTACGAGATTACTCACCTGTAAATGGTGCGTTGAAAGATAATGCAAGAACCAACTTTTTAAACAAGCACAAGTTAACCTATAAATAAGAGGTTATTGGTTTAACGATTGGTTTTTATGTCTTGAATATATGTAGTAAGTATCGGTTTTTGTTAGTTAAACAAATTAAAACAAAATATATATATTTATTTTACCGAGAATCTGGGCAGAACAGAAGAGAAGACGGAGGCAAAGAGAGGAGTGGCGCTGCTAAGGAACTACAGCAGAGAGCAAAGGGAGGGAGATTTGGGGAGTGTTTAAGTGTAGTGTGTGTAGTGTTAATAAACAAGAAAATAGCTTAATTTATAGGAAAACCCAAGGGAACACAATCCCTTGAAAGGGGAAAAGATCTTATCAAATCAAGCAAAAGATATTAAAAAAGCACAAGAAAACAAAAGCAAAAGATATCAAAAGATATGCCGGCAGCTGCAGGGGATGGGGAAAAGCTGACAGGTTACAGATCAAAGCATGGGAGGTGTCAGATAAAGCACTGTTCAAGACATGCAAAAGAAGATTTCAAAAGATTATGTCAGTCACTTTTTCTGTCAACCAATAGGATTGGTGCGCATGCTGCGCCGAAAGTGGCTTTTCGGACAGATGTCGGAACTGACCTACAGTGCTCATACAAAAGATAAGATATTTCAAAAGCATACAGGCTGACATAAACTGAAGAAAAGACTTAAGGTCTAGCGCGAGAAGACTCGGGCGCGCGCGAGGGCGAAGGCAGACAGAGAACAATCCTTAGCGCGCCGCGGGAAGAACTACGATCCTTAGCGCGTCGCGGGAAGAACTACAATTCTTAGCGCGCCGCGGGAAGAACTATAATCCTTAGCGCGCCGCGGGAAGAACTTCAATCCTTAGCGCGTCGCGGGAAGAACTACAATTCTTAGCGCGCCGCGGGAAGAACTATAATCCTTCGCGCGCCGCGGGAAGAACTACCATTCTTAGCGCGCTGCGGGAACAGTTCGCCTCGCGTATCGCAGGAACAGTTGGTCTTCGCGCAGGCTTCCTTGTAAGGAGTCTGGCGCGTGGAGCTGCGCAGACATCCTTAGGCGGGAAGAACCAAAGGACAAGCAAAGAGTTAAGAGAAAGGGTTTCAAGGCTTAAGGGTTAAGCAGAGGGGCGGGACGGCGACAAGAGAGGAAAAGGGGCGGGACGGCGACAAGAGAGGAAAAGGGGCGGGACGGCGGAGAGAAAGAGGCGGGACGGCGAAAAGGAATTGTTATTATTAGTAAGTAATATAAAAATATATATATATAATTTATTTAACGTTAAATTTACAAAGATTAATAATCAAATTTTAAATCATAAAAAGAATCGGATTCGAAAACGGGTACCTGGGTCGGGTCGGATGGGGCAGTTGTCACAGTCTCCCCTACTTTAAGAAATTTCGTCCCGAAATTTATCTCGAAGTAGGATGCGCAGAGAAAAGGTGCGGGTACTTGATCTTCATCTGATCTTCCCTTTCCCAAGTGAACTCGGCTCCGCGCTTGGACTGCCAACGAACTTTGACAATAGGGATGCGACTGCGCTTGGTTTGCTTTACCTCGCGATCCATAATCTCAACAGGCTTCTCAACGAAATGCATAGACTCATCAACTTGAACTTCATCAAGTGGTATGTGGAGGTTCTCGTCAGCTAAACATTTCTTGAGATTGGATACATGGAAAGTTGGATGCACATTGCTGAGCGCGGGCGGCAGGTCCAGTTTGTAGGCAACTTTTCCCACCTTCGCAAGAATCTTGAACGGACCAACATAACGAGGTGCAAGCTTACCTTTCTTCCCAAAGCGGACAACACCCTTCCAGGGCGACACTTTGAGGAGAACAAGATCACCAACTAGAAATTCGAGAGGCTTCCGCCTGCGATCTGCGTAACTCTTCTGTCGGCTTCTGGCAGTCAGCAGATGATCACGGATCTTGGCGATTTTATCGGTTGTCTATTGAACTAGTTCGGGTCCTGTGATTTGAACTTCACCCACTTCGTTCCAACAAATCGGCGAGCGGCACTTTCGACCGTAAAGTGCTTCAAATGGGGCCATACCGATGCTGGAATGATAGCTGTTATTATAAGAGAACTCGATCAGAGGTAGGTGTGAATCCCAGTTACCTCCAAAATCAAGAACACAAGATCGAAGCATATCCTCAAGGGTTTGGATGGTTCGCTCAGACTGTCCATCAGTCTGAGGATGATATGCAGTACTCATGTCCAAACGAGTTCCTAACGCAGTTTGGAGAGATTTCCAAAAGCGAGATATAAAACGATCATCGCGATCGGATATGATGCTCAAGGGCGTACCATGACGGCAGACAATTTCTTTGACATAAAGATGCGCAAGTTGTTCAACACGGTAGGTTTCACGAATGGGCAGAAAGTGGGGAGACTTGGTCAATCGATCCACTATTACCCAAATGCTATCATGTTTGCTTGCGGTCAAGGGTAACTTGGTGATAAAGTCCATTGCTATACTTTCCCATTTCCACGTAGGAATTTCAGGTTGTTCGAGCAAACCAGATGGGCGTTGATGTTCAGCTTTTACCTTAGAACAAGTTAGGCATTTAGCTACGAACACAGCAATATCCTTTTTCATACCGGGCCACCAATAAGAAAGGCGCAAATCTTTGTACATTTTGTCAGCACCAGGATGAACGGAATACCGAGTTTTGTGCGCTTCACTCAGTATGACAGAGCGAAGATTCTCATCATTGGGGATCCAGATGCGATTGAGATAACAGAGAATTCCATTCAGGTTAGGGACTAGATGCGCTTCTGCACCACACGCTAACTCGGCGCGTAGGTTGCCTTTGCTGATCGATGCGCGCTGCGCGTCGCGAATGCGCGATTCAAGATCGTTTTGGATCGGCGCGAAATGAAGCTGCGTGCGCGGCAAGATACAGTTGAGTTGACTGGGTTTGCGGCTGAGCGCATCGGCTACCACATTAGCCTTTCCAGGGTGATATCGGATCTCACAATCGTAATCGCTGATGAGTTCGTTCCATCGGCGTTGTCTCATGTTAAGTTCCTTTTGATCAAAAATGTGCTGAAGGCTTTTATGGTTGGTGTAAACGATGCACTTAGTCCCATAGAGGTAGTGTCTCCAGATTTTTAAGGCAAATACAACTGCACCAAGTTCGAGGTCGTGAGTCGTATAATTCTTTTCATGAATTTTGAGTTGCCTAGACGCGTAAGCGATAACCTTGCCTCGTTGCATAAGTACACAACCGAGACCTTGGTTGGAGGCATCACAATAAACGACAAAGTCGTCAGTACCCTCAGGTAACGCTAGAACAGGAGCTTCGCACAACAATTGCTTGAGCGTTTGAAAGGCTTCTTCTTGCTTCGAGCCCCAAATATACGGTTTGCCTTTGTGCGTTAATGCTGTTAAAGGCAAGGCGATTTTTGAGAAGTTCGAAATGAATCGCCGGTAGTAACCAGCTAAGCCCAAAAAGGAACGGATTTCGGTAGGAGTGGTCGGTGAAATCCAGTTCTTGATTGCTTCAATTTTGGATGGGTCGACATGAATACCCATCTTGTTTACAACATGACCAAGAAACTGTACTTCATCAGACCAAAACTCACACTTGGAGAGTTTGGCATAGAGTTGTTCGGTTCGAAGCTTTTGCAACACCAACAGAAGATGTTGTTCATGCTCGGCCTTGGTTTTGGAATATACCAGAACGTCATCGATAAACACGATCACGAATTGGTCCAAGAAAGGCCTACACACCCGGTTCATTAGATCCATGAAGACAGCGGGGGCGTTGGTTAAACCGAAGGGCATGACCAAGAATTCAAAATGACCGTAGCGGGTTCGAAAAGCAGTCTTGGGAATATCCTCTTCGCGGATACGCAACTGGTGATAGCCAGAACGGAGATCGATTTTGGAGAAACAAGAGGCACCTTGGAGTTGGTCAAAGAGGTCGTCAATACGCGGTAAGGGATACCGGTTCTTAATGGTGAGCTTGTTCAGCTCGCGGTAATCGATACACATGCGAAACGAACCGTCTTTCTTTTTAACGAACAACACCGGAGCACCCCAAGGCGAAGAGCTAGGGCGAATGAATCCTTTATCGGTCAACTCTTGAAGTTGACTTGCTAATTCTTGCATTTCAGCGGGTGCAAGTCGATAAGGAGATTTGGCTACGGGGGATGCACCAGGGACAAGATCAACACGAAACTCGACTTCCCGAGCGGGAGGTAAACCAGAAAGATCATCGGGGAAGACTTCAGGAAAGTCGCGCACGATGGGAATTTCAGAAAGTTTCTTCTTTCCTTCATCGGGTTTGACCACATGAGCTAAGAACGCGACACATTTCTTCCGCAAAAGTCTTCGGGCTTCAGTGCATGACATAAGTTTAAGACCGTTAGATGGTTTCTCGCCGTAGATATGAAGATCTTGACCATTTTCCCGAGGAATGCGAATCAACTTCTTGGCGCATATTACTTCGGCGCGATTTTGCGAGAGCCAGTCCATTCCAATAATCACATCAAAACTTCCAAGAGGCATGGGAATGAGGTTGATTAGAAAATCATGTTCATTAAGGTTAAGCGTGCAATCTTTGATCACGGAGTTTATTAAAATAGTTTCACCATTAGCCAATTCAACTGAAAAGTTTTCGTTTAAGTTTACTCGCGGTCGCGCAAGTTTTTGCTCAAATGCGCGAGAAATAAAACTTCTATCGGCGCCAGTATCAAAAAGTATAGATGCATATTGTCCGTTAAGTAAAAATGTACCATTAACCACGTCATTATTCGCTTGCGCTTGGTGCGCGGTTATATTAAAAGCTCGTCCGCGCGTCACTTGGTTTGAAATTTGGTTAACCGGATTAGCTTGCGTAATTTGTACTTGCAGTCTCGGGCACGCGTTCCGGAAATGACTGGGGTCACCGCAGTTATAGCACGACCTGGGTCGTGGATTAGGGTATGTTGGTTGTGGGTTTAGCGGGTAAGTTGGTGGTGTTTGCGCGATTGGGTTGGCGGGAAGGACTCTACAGTTCTCAGCAGTGTGACCAGTACGGCCACATCGGTTACATTGTCGACACGGGACTTGAGTTGGATGGTGAAGTCTACAGGTTGGGCAAAAGGGTTGGTTTCCTGTGTAAGGTTTCTTAGTTGACGGGGCAGGGAGTGCGGGATTGGTTAAGGCATAGTTATGGACTACAGGGGGTGTTGGGTAGTTTGACAGTGGGTTAGGAGCGTATACTGGAGGTTGGTAGGCGGGTTGCTGGACAACGAGCGGGTTGGTAAGCGCGTAGGCTTGATGATTGGCTTTGCGCCTGCGCTTGAGGTTGTTACGGTTTGAGGGTTCTGGCTTGGTTTCTGTTGGTTCTGGAACAGTCTTGGTGAGTTTGGTCTTCTCAGCTCCCCGCAGGAACAGGGTTCCTGCCCTGACATGGTTGTCGCTGAGCACAGCGGCTAACTCGATGGCGTCAGAGAGGGTTGCTGGGTTCCTGGCCCATACAGAATCTTGAATTTCCATGGGGAGACCCCCAAGAAACTTCTCGATGGCTCGGCGGGAAGGGGTAACTAGGTGCGGGACAAGCAAACTTAGTTCGTGGAAGCGCGTAGCGTACTCGCGCGCTTCGCCACTGTACTGCTTCAAGTTCCAAAATTCCTCCTCAAGGCGCTTTATTTCGTTGGGAGGGCAGAATTCTGTAGTCAAAAGTTCCTTGAATTCCTCCCAGAGCATGCTAGAAGCAGCCTCTGCGCCACGCGCGTGAGCTACTCCGTTCCACCAAGTAAGCGCCCTTAATTCTAGGACACTTGAGGCGTATAAGGTTCGTCGGTCTGGAGGGCATTGGGTATGGAGGAAGGTGTTCTCAATTTTCTCGAGCCATTGGAGCATTACGGTGGCTCCTTCAAGCCCTGTGAATTTCGGAGGGTTACCCGCATTAAAGGATTTAATATTGTATCCGGAGGGGTTGGTATTATTTTGGTTTAAGGCTTGGGCTATTGCGGCGGCCATTTCCTGGGAACGTTGCTGCCTACGTCTGCGCGAGGCCTCTCTCCTCTGATAACGAGCTGATAGCGGAGGCATTCTATAAAAGTTTTAATTTTTGTTAATATCTTGGTATGGGAAATCGTTTTAGCGCAAAGTATATCGTCGTACAGCTTGTTTCGCGGAGTTAAATGCTATCAAATTTTGAAGTAAAATATGAATTTAAATGCAAACTTAATACAGGTAATGAATTCGAATTGAAAATCGACAATTCATGCATCACCATGACTTTCCGAATTCTCAATTTAAAATATCGAGTAAATGAATATTGGAGATTGACAATTCATGTATCACCATGACTTTTCAAATCTTCAATTTAAAACATAAAGTTAATGGGGATTGAAAATCAACTATTCATGTATCACCATGACTTTTCGGATTTTCAATGCTAAATCCCAACAACAAACTAATATGTAAGTAAAGAAATAAATTGAAATTTAACAATAAAAATCAAAAAAATCGCGAATAAAACACGAAATCATGTGCTGCGTATGCGCAAGCATATTTTATAAATATCGAGTAATTAACAATTAGCGCGCAAACATGAGATATTTCTCATGCGCGAGAAGGGACTCTTAGGTATTCTAGGTCGTTACGTCTAACCACCTATCCTAAAGTCACGGAGCTCTGATACCAATCTGTAACACCCCGACCGATGGCGGATTATACATCGGGGCGCCACGTATTGTTTCATTACTCGTGACACTATATGGGTGTCAATATTTAATAAATACATTTTCATTGCGCACGCGCAGAACACAAATCGTATAGTAACATAAATCTTATCATAACTCAAAATATTCAAATAACATAATTTGTCTTGTTACATTTTAATCTAGGTCCAAAGAAAAAGAAAACATCCTACGTGTCCTTGTGATTCCCAAAAGCAGCTACAGCAAACCTGAACATGTGTTAAAATAAAACGTCAACACTTGCGTGTCGGTGAGAAATCAAGTTTAATAGATATAAATAGATAATAACAAACACTGCGCGCAACATGTGCTTAACTGGGGTTTAACATAGGGTGTAATCAGATTGTGATCAAGCCTAAATAGATCATAGCTCATAGTTCAATCCGTGCTCCCAATTGAGCACAAAAACAAATAATCATACGTGCATGTGTAAACAAAACAAGAAAACCGTAAACGATAGGTCTCCCGTGTTCATCTAATGGATCCATGAAAACTTCGGAATAGGCCGAACAAAGCGGTTAATGATTCACACATACAAATAAACAGCCAAGTAAACGTCCATAACACATGGGGTTTTGCGCACATAAATTTCATAAACAAGTTTAAGACTCAAGTTGTACGAACACATGAACATCCCAAAACGTTAAAAAATAAAAGGGGATTAAGTACGAGATTACTCACCTGTAAATGGTGCGTTGAAAGATAATGCAAGAACCAACTTTTTAAACAAGCACAAGTTAACCTATAAATAAGAGGTTATTGGTTTAACGATTGGTTTTTATGTCTTGAATATATGTAGTAAGTATCGGTTTTTGTTAGTTAAACAAATTAAAACAAAATATATATATTTATTTTACCGAGAATCTGGGCAGAACAGAAGAGAAGACGGAGGCAAAGAGAGGAGTGGCGCTGCTGAGGAACTACGGCAGAGAGCAAAGGGAGGGAGATTTGGGGAGTGTTTAAGTGTAGTGTGTGTAGTGTTAATAAACAAGAAAATAGCTTAATTTATAGGAAAACCCAAGGGAACACAATCCCTTGAAAGGGGAAAAGATCTTATCAAATCAAGCAAAAGATATTAAAAAAGCACAAGAAAACAAAAGCAAAAGATATCAAAAGATATGCCGGCAGCTGCAGGGGATGGGGAAAAGCTGACAGGTTACAGATCAAAGCATGGGAGGTGTCAGATAAAGCACTGTTCAAGACATGCAAAAGAAGATTTCAAAAGATTATGTCAGTCACTTTTTCTGTCAACCAATAGGATTGGTGCGCATGCTGCGCCGAAAGTGGCTTTTCGGACAGATGTCGGAACTGACCTACAGTGCTCATACAAAAGATAAGATATTTCAAAAGCATACAGGCTGACATAAACTGAAGAAAAGACTTAAGGTCTAGCGCGAGAAGACTCGAGCGTGCGCGAGGGCGAAGGCAGACAGAGAACAATCCTTAGCGCGCCGCGGGAAGAACTACGATCCTTAGCGCGTCGCGGGAAGAACTACAATTCTTAGCGCGCCGCGGGAAGAACTATAATCCTTAGCGCGCCGCGGGAAGAACTTCAATCCTTAGCGCGTCGCGGGAAGAACTACAATTCTTAGCGCGCCGCGGGAAGAACTATAATCCTTCGCGCGCCGCGGGAAGAACTACCATTCTTAGCGCGCTGCGGGAACAGTTCGCCTCGTGTATCGCAGGAACAGTTGGTCTTCGCGCAGGCTTCCTTGTAAGGAGTCTGGCGCGTGGAGCTGCGCAGACATCCTTAGGCGAGAAGAACCAAAGGACAAGCAAAGAGTTAAGAGAAAGGGTTTCAAGGCTTAAGGGTTAAGCAGAGGGGCGGGACGGCGACAAGAGAGGAAAAGGGGCGGGACGGCGACAAGAGAGGAAAAGGGGCGGGACGGCGGAGAGAAAGAGGCGGGACGGCGAAAAGGAATTGTTATTATTAGTAAGTAATATAAAAATATATATATATAATTTATTTAACGTTAAATTTACAAAGATTAATAATCAAATTTTAAATCATAAAAAGAATCGGATTCGAAAACGGGTACCTGGGTCGGGTCGGATGGGGCAGTTGTCACATATCACATGCTCACGCATCTCATATGCTCACGCATCACATATGTTATTGGGCTTCACGTACGCTCATGCATATTAGATGCTCACGCATCATGCACGCTCACGCACCACATCTGCGCGTGAGAATAATGGAGACCTTGCGCAGGCCGCGCGTAAGCGACATAACAAATGAACAGTCTAATCCAAATCAGGATAAGAACAACCATGATTGTACTCATATGGCTACGCGCCATACTTAAAGGTTGGGAATCCTCATAATATCCCATATGGCTACGCGCCATACTTAAAGGTTGGGAATCCTCATAATATCCCATATGGCTACGCGCCATACTTAAAGGTTGGGAATCCTCATAATATCCCATATGGCTACGCGCATACTTAAAGGTTGGGAATCCTCATAATATCCCATATGGCTACGCGCCATACTTAAAGGTTGGGAATCCTCATAATATCCCATATGGCTACGCGCCATACTTAAAGGTTGGGAATCCTCATAATATCCCATATGGCTACGCGCCATACTTAAATGTTGGGAATCCTCATAATATCCCATATGGCTACGCGCCATACTTAAAGGTTGGGAATCCTCATAATATCCCATATGGCTACGCGCCAAACTTAAATGTTGGGAATCCTCATAAACCCATAGGCCACGCGCCAAGCTTAAAGGTTGGGCACACCTCATAATTTGCCCGAGGATGGGAACCATGCAATACATCTACTTTTAGTTGACATGTTTTTGCAGGTTCGGCTACGAGCCGCACAAACACCTATGACATCATTATTATTATCTGGCCACTTGTGCCTCCATTATTATTTTGAAAACAGGCCGGGATATTCATTCTGCGCGGAGGAGGCCCTTGTGGGCCAGTAATTATCATCATTTTATAGGTCGTAAGATGCCACGCGCGCAGGCTTTATTATTCTCATAGATCCGTAAGTCGCCTCGCGCGCAGGCTTCATTATTTTTACAGCTCGTAAGACGCCTCACGCACGCAAGCTTTATTATTCATATAGCTCGTAAGACGCCTCGCGCGCAAGCTTTTATTATTCTTATAGCTCGTAAGACGCCTCGCGCGCAAGCTTTTATTATTCTTATAGCTCGTAAGACGCCTCGCGCGCAAGCTTTTATTATTCTTATAGCTCGTAAGACGCCACGCGCGCAGGCTTCATTATTCTCATAGATCCGTAAGTCGCCTCGCGCGCAGGCTTCATTATTTTTACAGCTCGTAAGTCGCCTCACACGCGCAAGCTTTATTATTCATATAGCTCGTAAGACGCCATGCGCGCAAGCTTTATTATTCATATAGCTCGTAAGTCGCCTCACGCGCGCAAGCTTTATTATCATATAGCTCGTAAGACGCCTCGCGCGCAAGCTTTTATTATTCTTATATCTCGTAAGACGCCTCGCGCGTAAGCTTTTATTATTCTTATAGCTCGTAAGACGCCACGCGCGCAGGCTTCATTATTCTCATAGATCCGTAAGTCGCCTCGCGCGCAGGCTTCATTATTTTTACAGCTCGTAAGTCGCCTCACGCGCGCAAGCTTTATTTTTCATATAGCTCGTAAGACGTCACGCGCGCAGGCTTCATTATTCTCATAGATCCATAAGTCGCCTCGCGCGCAGGCTTCATTATTTTTATAGCTCGTAAGTCGCCTCACGCGCGCAAGCTTTATTATTCTTATGGCTCGTAAGTCGCCTCGCGCGCAAGCTTTTATTATTCTCATAGCTCATAAGTCGCCTCGCGCGCAAGCTTTATTATTCTCATAGCTCGTAAGTCGCCTCGCGCGCAGGCTTTTATTATTCGACGTGCTATATCTTATTCATGCTAGTGCACCATCATTATCATAAAAACCACAACACGTCACCATCATGAAGAAAACCTCCCAAAACTCAAAGACAATAAGGATAAGACCGAAGAAAAGGGAAAAAACCACCTCACGCCCTAACACACCTCATAAAGTCCAGCGCTCCACCTAAACGCTTGCGCGCCCAGGAGCAACGCTGGACTTGGGGGGGCTTGTAGGGGTATGGTACTAAACCCGGTTTTACGACCCTAAATTTATTATGTTTGGCTTATTTTATTATATGGACTAATACAATGTTATTGGGCTGAGGGGGTTTTGTGGAGGTAACCCTAACTGGGCTAGGCCCATTAGGGTACCATGATGGTGGCCATGAGGTTCCCTATATAAGGAGGTCTCCATCTCCTTATTAGGGGTTGGTTATTCTCAATAAGAGCCACCACCATATTTTTGTGTCTGTGAACAAGAGATCCTGGAGATCTTTTAGCGGTCACCTCCACACCCCCAGAAAGTCATTGCAGATCCCAACCAGCCGGAGAAGAAGATCAAGACGTGGTTCGTTCATCTCGAAATCCGTGGAAACATCGTCATGGATCAGGTCAGATTCATCTCGTGTTTCGACAAATATGTTTACAAGTTAATGCTATACACTGTTTCATAAATTGATGGGCTTATGAATCCTAGACACCGACCAGATAGAATGTCGGAGAGTCCATTTGTTTGAAGTATGTAGATCTTCTAACATGTTTTCTGTGATCGAGTGCAGTTTATAGTTTAGCTCAAAGCCTACGGATATTTTAGTTAGTTTTCTCATAGTTTAGTCTAATGAGGATTGTTGTTGATTTAGGATTAGATGGTTTATAAATAGGGCTTTGTAAACATAATCGATTATCACAAATTAATACAAGAGAGAGTTTTAGATTAATCAATTCTTGATAGTGATTAAACTTTTTAAACGATATCAGTATCTAGAGGTGTATGGGTCGGTTTTGGCATTTTGGTTTGGTCATCGGCCGGTTTTTGGTTTTATATGTGAACTTGAAATGTTTGGGAAAAAATGTTCAAATTGAATTTTAGTGCAAAACTTTTGACTAGAATATTTGTTAACTTATTTATTAATATATTTTGGCCAAAATAATGAGTTTATGCCATAATTTCAACTTGATCTTTCGTGTCTTTAATTTACAAATGTGTGACCTAAATCTTGTGTTACTCTGATATATCTGCACGTAATATACAGAATATAATGAGTGTAAATTTATTTGAAAAAGGGCCTGAAATTTACTCTTTTTTTTTCGGTTTAAACCTGTAAAATGATTAGTCACCCCTATGAAATGGATAAGTGTCTAAAGCTTAACCAACTATGATTATTTGTATCATATATTTTATATATGTTTGAATTTTGACAATGACATGAAACATCAAGTTGAATTATTGTAAGCTTGAACGTGATTAAATTGTTATGTTATTCTTATTAGAAAAAATTACCTCATGTTTGTTTTATGTGTAATATAATTGGAATTTACTTAAATAATTTGTGACAGTTCTGTTGAGGCAAACTTCCACACGCACTATGCCAGCGAGTTGGTGTCTAGGATTCATAAGCACATCAATTTGTAAATTAAGTTCGCAATCACTATTTTTGAGAGAAACTTATTTCTCAGCCATATATCAAATTGCATGTTAGATATATATTGTGAGAGAATATCAAATTAAAATAGTCAATTCTTGTAACGATATTTCCTTTTCTAAAACCAAATGGTTGGAATGAATTCATACTATCTTTATGTGCGAGAATCTAGCTCTCAAGGCAATCTCATCACACGTAAAATTAAACACAAGTTAAATTTGGACTTTTAGGTGAGACATATAACAATAATTTCACTAGTAGAAAAATGATCTTTAATGACATGCGCACTATGACACACGATTATTTATGACAAACAAATGTGTGTGTCGTTCAAAAAATGTCATATATTTGAAAATTTATAAGATCTATGACACTTATTTTTGTAAGTCATTGATTCAGTGTCATAATTTAAAAATAAGAAACTTGATAAGAAAATGCTCGTCATATTCAGTCTTAGCGTGTCATCTTGGATCAGTCTAAATAAAAGAGTTAACCCGCCCAATAATACTTCTCTAAAAAAATCCCGCCCGATATCGACTTCTCAGTACTCTTTTCTCAATATCATACTCTCTTCTCAATATCCAGAATACACACAACATTTTCGTTTCATAATCTAGGGTTTCTCAATTGTGCGAATGATCAGTCCTTCTTCTCGATTGGTAAGGTTTCTCAAAATTTATGTTTAATAATATGTTCGTAATCGCTAGGGTTTCTCAAAACTGCCTTATCTTCTTATAATCTGTTAATAACATGTTCTTTGAAGTTGATTGAAGGATTATTTGTAGTCGATTTAAGCATTATTTGCAAGTGTTCTTTATTTGCATTCGATTGAAGGTATACACGTTCAATTTGCATAATCTGTTGATAATATTTAGTCAATATTTAGCTGCTAGCCTTTTGGAAACATTATGTTTTGCTATTAATATACAAGTTTTTAGGCTCGATTATGCTCCATCTTTCCATCGTTTGGAGCCACAACCAAGAGATCTGACCTCCAGATTCTGATAGATTGATTGCTCCAACACATGTTATCAGAGAGGAATGAGATGATGTTTATGGCGGTTATGGAGTCGGATCTGCGTGCGATCTCGTTGTAGGTATCCGACCATTGGCACATGATACCGGAAGGAGCTCAATCGTCTACGGTACATTTCCCGCCTATTCTCTTAACCGTTTACAGGATGTTAGGTTATGTTTGACTTTTTAATTTTTATTGTCTTCTAATGTCACTGCAAGTTACATGGCCTTGCAAATCAATTAAAATTTTAGATTTCAACTTGCAATAGCAGTTACATGGTTTGTAGCTTACATAAGAACAGTTGGTGTTTGTGTGTGTGGCCCTAGTTTTTGTTTTCTGAAATAAAATGCATATAGTTAGTGCTTCTTTTGAAGTCCAAACTGTATGTTGGCTATAAATTTATAGTTATAAAAGTGTGCACCGTGTTCATGTTGAATATGTTATTAGTGGCTTACAATTTTCATTTTTTTATAGCAAATGTTGGTGTATAAGTCAAAGATCGATGGAAAATTTTCAATTAGCATCATCCTATTACAATGGATTATCTTAATATATATGATAAAACCAAATTCAAATTCACATCTATCTCTCTAGGTGTGGTTTTATATCAGCTTTTCGGTTGATGATAAAAGTTTATTAACCTTAAAGATAAGAGGTTAATATAAGTAAAACAGGAAAATTGGTGTACAACATGCTTTTGAATTAATTGATGTGATAACTAGGTGTGGCCAACGGGACAGATCGGATGGGCTTGCGTCATGGGTTAGAAAGGGTTTGAGTGAAACGAGCTGACTCAGAAAAGGGTTATTTTAGTTTAGGTACGGTCGAAAAAAGGGGCTCAAGTGGGAATGGGTTTCGGGTCAAAAAGTGTTGGTTTAGAAAATGGTATAAAAATCATAACTTGAGAAAATTTTGGATTGTTATATACAGGTTTTTTACACATGTTTGGAATTTTGGATGACCTATTCCACCCAACAAAAGTTGTTGATTGTTCGAATAAATGCCTTTGTGATTTCATTTGTACAGGTAAATGTTTAATATGTGTTACTTTTATATGTATTTTACCTAATGTCTTCTCTAAATGTTATTATTTTCTTTAATAGTTTTATTTGAAACTAATCTAACTACTGAAGTAGTTCCTTAAATTGTATGTTTTAATAAGGGTAGGTTTAAACTAACTCTATGCAGTTTTAAATTTAAAACATTCTTTTTGTGTTTGTTACTACTATATGCATTTTTTAGGCACTGCAGAGGACAATCATTAGACAATGTACTGTATACACTATGTACTTTTCCTTGTCTTAACTACTGTAGATATTTTAAACATTAGACAATGCTTTAACTGCTATATATTTTAAATTTTTGTGTTGTTTGTTTGGTTACATGTTTTCGTGGAGTGGATTACTTATTTTCGTTTTGAGTGACATGTGAACGCACAAACATGCCCAAACATTGCAACGTGCGTGGTCCAAAACCTTGTTAGTTGTAATTACTATTGTATTTGATTGTTCATTGTGTTCAAGAAGTTTTTAATGTGTTCCAACTGATTATTGCAAATTGCATTACTAGTATCATTGTTAGATTATGTTTATACTGGTTTGTTTTGGCCTGACCAATTTTGTAATGTTTTTGTTCTATAATTTTTAATAGGTTTGGGCAAGCAAAGAGTAATACACAGAGGCAGAATTTCATGCACTTCGAGAAGAATGATCGAGCTATGCGGAACAATTTGTTTTTTGGTAGCGATATCTATTGTATTGACAATTAACCAATATTTTTGTTGAGTTGGGAATATTTGTAATATTTTGATTTGGGATGTCTAATTAAAAAATGAAATAGATAATTTTGTTATATTTGTGTCATTAGTATAATAATTAGTAACTAGTAATTATGAAAAAAAATTAAAATATTTATATAAAAAAAACTCTACGATGACATGCATAAATGCTAGTCATATATTGGTGTCATAAATGCAAGTAATGAAAGCGTGTCATACATGAATGTCATAAACGCGTGTCATTAAATATGACACGCAGATGCATGTCATAGTCGATTTATGACTGGGGCTTCAACGACACGCATTTGCGTGTCATCTGTACCCTTCAATGACACGCATTGAAGGCATTTTTTCTAGTAGTGTTTGCACAATTTACGCAACACTAAAGAAATACTCTTTAAGCCATGAGGTATACTCTAACACATCTTAATTCCACATAAGCTCCACATCACTTATTTTTTTTTCTTTTTCACTCAATGTCATCCAAAGGTAGGGGTGTGCATGGGTCGGTTTGGGGCGATTTTGAGCGAAAACCATAACCATAACCGATATGTCGGTTATGGTTAATCGGTTTTGTAGGTTATAGTGAGTCGGATATGGGTCGGTTAACCTTAACCAAAAAAATGTAATTTAGCTTAATGTTTGGTACCAATTATTACAAAAAACAACATGACATAACCTAACAAAGTATATAATCGTTAAGATTAATACCAAATACTCAAAAAAAAAGAAAAAAAAGAATGACATTATATAATCCAACAATGAAATTCAACTTAATTTGATAAAAATCGTTGAACCAAAAACATCAAAATGATATAATCCAACAACGTGCTTAGTGGAAGTTAATCTCAAACATATTGTTGGTTAAGTAAATGGGTCGGTTCGGTTATGGCGGTTTTGGAGTTACCCTTAACCAAAACCGACCCGCATTTGACGGTTTTAAAATTTCATTAAACCGACCCACCGGTTATGTCGATTATCGGTTAAAATCGGTTCGGTTATGGTTCGGTTAAACGGTTATGGCGGTTAAGTTGCTCATCCCTATCCAAAGGTAATGGTTTAACCCATTTAACTCCATATCTCTCCTATCAATACATAATTAAAATAACAAATCAATTAGTAATTGATACATAATTAATACATATTGTACCTTTTAACCCGTTAAAAACATAACCTATAGGCCTTTTTAACACACTTAATACAAATGAAGAGTGGTTCAATTCATCTTTAAAGTGACATGTCATTTTAACTTATGTAGGGGTTAGAGTATACCTATGACCTTATAATTCAAAAACCGTTCTAGTTCTCAATTAAATATTACATAAAATCAGGATCTAATAGTTAACTGATAAACATGTTTGCATCATATTCAGTTTTATACTCTGACAAGCATTTATCACTAAACATTTTTATCACAACATGATCTCTATAATTTAAAGCTAGCACAAATTGGAAAAGCTAACCCATGATAAAATATGATCTTAAAAACTACAAATCTAAAAAATAAGAACAATTTCACATAACTTGCTTGATTTGAGCGAAATCATAACTACAATATATATTCTTCTCGTAAACGTTAATCGTTTGATGATTTTTCTCATTAACAAAGGAATTATAAACAGGGTTACACATATACGTCAACAAACAAATAAATAACAACATATTTATCTATCTTCTAATAGTAACCACAGTCAGAGTGATAGAATAAGGTCAGACCCACATACTGAACAGATCAAGTAAATAATTCCTTGAGTAACCCTTTGTGAAAACATTTGCGTGTTGAAACTCTACTAAAATGCGTAGAACATGTACGTGACCCAACTAGACCTTGTTACTAACAAAATGCATGTTAATTTCAACATGTATGTTATGTTGATGTCGAATGTGATTACCTTATAAGTAAACGTACTATACACACATTGTTACAGTAAATGACAAGCAGAATGTGTGATAACACCAAGTTCCAGTAAAATATTGCGGATTCAACTAGTTTCTGCAACCACGTTATCTACTCCTCGATATTCAGTTCGACACTAGAACGATAAATGATAGCTTGTCACTTAGACAACCATGATATTACACAGGGAAACACAATAACATGACGTAGAGTGTCAGGATTGCTGGCATCCCGGTGCCCCCAAATCTGCATCAGAATAAGTCGTGCGATGTGTAGATTTGGAAGGATAAATGTGAAGACAAAATTCAGTCACACATATTAAGTAACGAAGGATCAAGGATACAGTCGAGGAATGCCAGGTGAGGTTCATGGGGATCATGCATGAAAAGACAAACATGTTGAACAACATAGGAAATAACATGTCACGTAAAAGTCAAGTATTAGCACTCAATTTGGAGTGTGTACCAACAGTAGTGGTAAGCAGATGACATGTAGTCATATTAGCACGAGATAAATATCGTTAATTATGTAAGAAACCCATGACATGAATAACCCTAGCGTTTTTTCTCATCATTGATGACTGAAAACTAATGTAAGTCACTCAAATCAGTTGTGGCCTTAGAGGTTAATAAAAGCGGCATCATTTAAAACATAAGTGTGAAGAGCCAGGCGCAAAAGCGAGAGCATTTCGTATGTGCGGTGAACACTCTAATATCATTTTTATGTATGTATATATATCATGAGTTTTTAGCATTCCGACCTATAATGTAGCTATATTTAAGCATTATATATGATTTAATATATAAATTATCTACACATACAACCTAAAAAATATATCGTACAACATTCAGATGCTTAAAATTCACTTGCGTTCGAAAGGAAAGCGCCTCAACTTCGCTTTAAGTCACTTTTTTGCCTAAAAATCTCGCCTCATGGTCACCTTTTAAACATTGCTCGCCTTGACTAGCCTAAAGCGAAGAGGCTATTGCCTTAGGTCGCTTCTCGCCTCATGCGCGCTTTTTTAAACCAAGGTCATGGCAAATTTCTTTGATAAGATGCCAATTCTTTGTCAAAGAAAGGTGATGACGGAAGCTGTGAGGACTATATCATCCACATAAAGCAACAAGTATGCAATTTGCATGCCCTGTTGTAAGGAAGTTGCCACAAATACAACTCTTGAAACCGCACTGAGTAATAAACGAAGCGAACTGATGATACCATGCCTGAGGTGTATGTTTAAGACAACATAAAGATTTATTTAGTTTACAATTGCAGTCCGGATAGGCTGAGTCCGTGAAACCAGGTAGTTGAAACATAAAAAGTTTCTTGGAAGTCGCCTTGTAAAAGAACATTTTTTTACATCCAGCTGATGAATGGGCCTAGCTCAAGAGATGAAAAGGTTTAGAAAAGTTTGAATGGTGATAGGTTTAATTACCAGACTAAACGTCTCATTACAACTGATTCCACATGTTTAGTCTTACCATCAGTAACCAAGCGTGCTTTGTACCTTTGCAATGAGCGATTTGCATGAAATTTATGAAGGGACAACCACATACAACGAATTATATGAGCATTAGCCGGCTAAGGTACAATATCCGAAGTCTCATTGTTCAATAAAGGACTATATTCATCGAG
Organism: Bidens hawaiensis; assembly: GCF_021521415.1. Lineage (NCBI taxonomy): Eukaryota > Viridiplantae > Streptophyta > Magnoliopsida > Asterales > Asteraceae > Bidens > Bidens hawaiensis. The sequence continues at coordinate 26,343 of NW_027496778.1, forward strand.
CATGGCATCTTTCCATTTCGGGTCGGTTAAGGCTGGAATATGGGATTTAGGAAAGGGTGAAATAATGGTATCAGGTTGGATGCGTAGATCAAGAACGATACAAGGTTTGAATATGTCGTGTTTAGAACAAGTCACAATAGGCTGGGAACTTGTAGGAGGGGTTTATGGTTAGGGCTAGGTTGTCACACCCAACCTAAGACGAAAATGTCGGGGCGTGAGCTGATTGCTCACAGCTCTCAAGATACTATCATGCAATAATTAAAATTATGATATCTATTAATTTAAGTTAAATAAATCCAACAATTGTCAAATACCAAGTACATAGACCATAACTAAGATAAGTAAAGAAAAAAAATAAAATTAATTCTTGTTTCTCTTTCAAGCATGCAATCCTAAGTGTAGGTTCCCCGGACGGATCACACGAGATATCCCGATATACACAGGTGCGGAATCCCTGTGTAGATCGTTACGGACGTAGAACACAAGCTCACAAACACACGAACACGATACGAACAACCACACGTTATATTAATAACTCGAACCGTGATACTTACAGACTCTCGACCTCACGTCAATAGACTTACTGAATTACACGTAAAATAACTAAATCGATCAACCAAAACTCTCACACGTAAACAGTAAACTGTAAACTATATAAATACACGACAACTTCGCCTCAGGCGAAGTTATCCGTAACTTCGCTAGTTCAACAAGTTCGCCTAGGCGAACTTGTCAACAACTTCGCTTGGTTAACAAGTTCGCCTAAGCGAACTTGTCAACAACTTCGCTTTTACAAACAAATACACAAACAATATTACAGACTCGATTACAGACATTAGACATATGAACTACTGACATCTATGCACCAACAGACTCCCCCTTGGCAGTAGCTTCATATCTTGATCTTTCAGCTCTTGTCTCGTAATCCTGTATCTTCATGCGTGCACTCCTTCTCTAACACACACCGTGACTACTCGCTGATATTTCCTTGCTTCATCCTTCCAAGCAGGAATATAGAATATCTTCTTTTCATTCAACACTTGCAAATCAGCTTTCGATAAGTTAACAAGATGCATCGGGTCATACACCCTCAGCACTTCTTGTTCGTCTTCGTCTTCCATCACGGCTTCAGCAGTCTGGCAATCAACGTACCACCATTTTAGATTCATCAACACATCTTGAGGCATATTCTTCATTGGAACCTCCTTGATGCATCGGATCGGTTTGTACTTCATCACCATCCATGGCTTGCCATCTGCTCTCAATCCCCTTTCTGTATCCTCCACGAGCTTTCCCTTCTGTGGCTTTAATAGTTCAAACTTCTTTTCTTTTATGCTTTCTTTCCACACAATCTTCTCAATCACTCTTGCCATGTTATTGTCACTTCTATTTATCAGGCCCAACCTGGCCAAATCCTTCACCTCACATTCCGGCAACGTATTGAGAGATCTCAACATTCTTTTGAAGTATTGAATACCATCATAACGCTTCACCACAAACAACTTCATCTGTTCATCATATATCCAAAAGATAATTCCCTTCTTCGACTCAGCATAGCCTTTGATGTTATAACTCTTCTTGAACATGGCTGGAACAGCAGGCTTCTTGGTCTTGATAAACCAATGAGCACAGCCTTCCTTCCACCTAGGCTGCTCCTCCCACTCAGTCTCATCCATCTCAACACCCATGTCGGCTTTCTCAACATTAGGGATCTCGTGTTCAACTCCTTCTTCTACTATCTCCCCCTCTTCTATTCCATCTTCAATCACAATCTGCTCACCGATCTTCTCAATCACATCACTCGGCAGCACATCTTCATCAAATAGCACATCATCGCTGAACATGTCATCGTCCAGCTCCTTCAGCGCATCAATCACGTCATCCTCAACCAACACCACATCATCACCAGAACCACCAGCCACGTCGGTAGACTCCCTCTCAGCTGTGGAAGTACCAAGAGCTTGAGAAGTTCTTGGCAGCTCACCAACTGCATCTTTCGATGCATTGGGATCATCGTCTCGGTCATTTCTTTTCTTCGTTCTGAGCTCGTCGCCTTTACAGCTCATCTCCCCCTGAGATGCCAAGAACTCCTTCAAGGCATCTATGATTTTCCCATGCTCAACCAGGAGGGATGACTGTAGTTGATTTGCTTCCACTAGGCTTTGAATAGTCTTTGATTGCTCTGCCACGATCCGCTCTAGTGAAGCTATTCTCTCTGAGTCCGACATAGGCGAAGGCGAGACTCCAGAAGCAGGCGTAACCGCAGGTGGTACCATACCTGATAACCCTGCAGCAGTAACGACCGTTGACTCTACAAATCGTGCAGCTACCACCGACTGAGTAAGCGTTGGAGGTGGTAGTGACACGATCTCCGGAGTCGACGTCTGGATGGTAGTGATGGATGGAGTGCCAGCAGCTGATGTAGCCACCACGGGAACATCCGCAGCGCTTATACCTGTAACCTGTACGGAAGTAGGAACGATAGACATACCAGACAGTGCGGCCGGAGCAAAACGTACAGTCCTTGAAGTCTCTCCAGCTCCCATGCCAGCACCTGTCCTTTCCCGTCTTGATCTTCTTATCAGCTTATGTATATCTTCTTCCTCCTCTGACTCTTCATCATCTTCCGTTCTCTTTCTCTTCCCAATCGTTCTCTCTCGAGACACCATCAATCGTCTCCCCTCATTCATAATCTCATCCAAATCGGAGTCAGCCATCGACGTAGCTGCTCTAGTCATACTCACACCCGAACCTTGTGCAACCGAGACCTGCACCTCTTCAACTTGATCCATATCAAAATAACCTTGACCTCCAAAGACAGCGTCAAGATCTATATCCTCTGCAGCAGACACAACAGGCACAGCAGGAGCAGGAACAGCTTGAGTTGCTCTTGCCTGTCGCGGTTGAGGATCTCTGAACTCGTCCCCACCAGCAGGAACATACTCTGGGTTAATTAAAAACCCAAACAGTGGAGTATGCCTGGGACGACGTTCAGGGTTGCTCCTCGCACTCGAAGTGCGGCATTGAGCAAAGATACGTTTGCTCACCGATTCCACGTATCTTATCGGGCGTCTCTGAGGTAGATTTGGAGCGACATGGTTCAATATCATCTGGATGAACCGTGGGTACATAATGAACCGCTCCCGAGACATCGCCCTTATTTGTCTATCAATCTCGTAGAAGACCATTTGACTGAAGCTATAACGTTTGTTATAGGTCAGTGCAGTCATTGCAGACTGCATGGTCGCACCCATACCGTCAGTGCCCGCCTTCCTCCCAGACATGCAAACTATCATAACGTGCATGAGGAAGCGCCACTGATCTAGAAGGAAACCCTTCCTCCTCTGGGTATCTCCTAATGGACCAGAGTAGCCCATTCGGAGAAACGCTCCATCACGAAAGGGAGCTACGAACTCTGTAGGGTCATCCCTAGTCTCTTCACCAAACCTTAATGCCACCCGGATCTGTTCAGAATTGAACTGAACTTGTTGATTGTTCACCGTCGCTCTCATGACCGGGGGCTCAACACGACAGTCGTATTCGACCGTCTGCCAGAAGTCTTCGATATTCGGTAGAGATATCGGCAGAGTGTTGGTGATGGCATGAAAAATCCTCGAGCGTAGGAGGAAAGTTATGATCTCGCGGTAGTCGTCCACCCCGCTCGCCTCCGGGTCAAGTGTAATGTACATATTGTGACCCGGGAAGAATTGACGTTGGTTATCACCATCGTCTCCTCCTGCACCTCCAGCACCAGCTACCGCAGCCATATCTGCAACAAACTAACCAAGTTAGAACGACACAAAGACATAGCACAAGTTCGCTTTGTTACCATGAGCGAAGTTGTGATAAACTCTGTATAGGCGAAGTTAAAGTTGAGGCGAAGTTGGGATCAACTTCGCTTCAGCTTTAAGTTCGACTAATTAATATTAAGTAAAAATGATCTAGGCGAAGTTAATGTTAACTTCGCCTCATCACAACATCGCCTCAGGCGAATTTAAGTTACAGGCGAAGTTACGGATAACTTCGCCTCAGGCGAACTTAAGCTTCGGGTGAAGTTACGGATAACTTCGCCTCAGGCGAACTTAAGCTCCAGGCGAAGTTACGGATAAATTCGCCTAAACCCTAACTTCGCCTGAATCTGAATCGGCGGCAGTTAGGAATTATGGAACAACGTGCAGTTGATGATTCGGCTAGTTTAGACGATTAAGAACTCTTAAACACAAGTTTTAAGGACATGTTGACGATCAGTATGTTTATCAACACGTTAAAACACAAGTTATGAAAATCGGTTTCAAAACCGATGGTCCGAGGGTTCGAAACCAGTCGAAACAAACATTTAGACGCTTGAAGGAACATTGAGTATGTGATATAATGGTATTTCGAACCTTGAATCGGTGTGAAAATCGAGAATAAATAACACGTAATCGGATGAAATAACAAGTTCGCCGGAGAATAGTAAGTTCGCTGTGGATAAGTTCGCTGGATTTTGAAAAACTGATGAACAGTTACCTGTTGAACATCCTTATATAGGGTCTGGGTTATACAGGCGAAGTTACGAATAACTTCGCCTAGGCGAAGTTATTCACAACTTCGCCTGTTTAACAACATCGCCTATATTTACAAAATCAAACCTTATAATTTGAACATTTTTCAATTAACACTTTAAAACTTCCCTTTAAGAAATAAATGACATGATCAATTCTAAGTAACCATTTAAAATATCATAAAACTATCTAAGTACAAAAACTTAAAAAAATTTAAAGTATAAGGGATCAAATTTCAGTCTCGATAGGGACTGCTACGTTTTAGAAAAGATCCGAACAGGAATCATACTAACTACGTGACTGTCACATAGATCCGTGTTTAGCTGTATTATGACATATAGAGACAGGTTGTAAGCAGGTATAACTTAAAGTGGTTTTCATCGTTTCTGTGATACGAGTTAGGTTCGATTAATCCTCAAAATTTAAGTGGGCAACAACTCAGAAATATTGATGTCTACTATCTATCCTCAAAGCGTATTTGGCTTTCCCCAAGTCACCCCGAATTGACTTCGACCCATAGTGTCTGATTAAACATGTAAGTACTCTTCTTCTGGTTCCCGTTCTTTTTCTTACTCTAAGATTGAGAAGTCTTGGTATTTTGTCATCTCTAAAATGTTTCAATAACTCCAAATTTTTATTTTTTTATTTTTTTTTATTATTTTTTTTTAAACAAACATAGACTTCAAAGTAGAAATTAACTGCAAGTCCCGAATCTGGATAACTGCAGTATCTTGAAACGCTATCTTCACGGGAATCAGAACACACATGGGCTCGTGTATGACCGGGTAATCGCTTTTCTGCCTATCATTCGGAAAGATATATATGAAGCATGCAACACTCTTTAAGGAGTTTCCACATAAAATCAAGTAGATTTAGTTTGTATCACGTCTACTTTTACGCACCATAAAAAGTTACCATGACATACAATGACTGTCCTAAAGCCTTTTAAGCCTAATAACTTCACTAGTTAAGCACACAGAATTAGTATCTCTATCATTTTCCAAGGTTGGATCAATTTTCCGTTTAAACATAGCTAACGAACTTCTTACGAAGTAACAGACTTGAAAAATAATTTCATTTCCCTTTCTTTTTCAAAATTTTAACAAAAATCGCCCCGACCAAAACAAAGTCTTCAGGTAAACGGCTATCCCGAAGATCCAATGGATCAGCTGGACCGACCACATACTAGTATATGTCCTTCTAACTAAGTATGATCGACCAATTTTAAGCGAAAGAACGAAAAACTCATCATAAACCGCCCCGGTCACTATCAGTAATCTGGTTAATGGCTATCCTCAAAATCTACAAGTAGAAAATGAGGACCAAAACATATCCGAAGACAAGTCCTTCAAACTGATGTAACCGACATATTTTTAAGCGATTAGTGACGTTTTTTTTTTTTTTAAATAACACAAGAAAAGCATGGTTACTCGGGATTGATCATCCCATTCAGTTCAATAAGGTTTTGAAATCTGGATTTGTCAAACGCTTTAGTGTATAAATCAGCGAAATTATCAAGCGTATCCACCTTTTCAAGAATTATCAGTTTCTTCTCAGCACAATCCCGTATGAAATGATGACGTATGTCAATGTGTTTAGTTTTACTATGTTTCACGGGATTGTTAGTTACTGAGATAGCAGCTGTGTTGTCAATGCAAATAGGAGTAAGTAAGAAATTCAGACCATAGTCGCGCAACTGTTGTTGTATCCAAAGAACCTGAGAGCAGCAGTTGGATGCTGCCATGTATTCTGCCTCACAGGTTGAAATTGCGACTGAAGTCTGCTTCTTGCATTGCCATGACACCAATCTGCCACCAAGAAACTGACATCCTCCAGTTGTTGACTTCCGACTCTGATTGCACCCTCCATAATCAGAGTCTGTGTAAGCGACCAGCTCTAAGTCTCCTCCTCTTGGGTACCACAACCCCAGCTTCGGCTTGCCCTTGAGATACCGCAGTATCCTCTTTGCACCTTTCAAATGAGATTCTTTTGGATTTGCCTGAAAACGTGCACAAAGACAAACAGCAAACATTATATCAGGCCTAGATGCAGTTAAGTACATTAAGGAACCTATTATTGCCCGATATTGAGTTGGGTCCACATCTGCATCACCGTCTACTTCAGCACCCAATTTGTGATTGACGCAGATTGGAGTATCATACGGAGAACTATCCTCCATCTTGAAGCGCTTGAGCACATCATGAACATACTTCGTCTGATGAATGAACATCCCGTCCTTCTGTTGATCAACCTGCAATCCTAGAAAAAAAGTTAGTTCACCCATAGCACTCATTTCAAACCTTTTCTTCATGACGGCTTCAAACTCCTGACACATGGAGACTTTTGATGCAGCAAATATAATGTCATCCACATAGACTTGTACCAGCAGGAAGTCGCTTCCATCTCTTTTGAAGAACAACGTGCTATCAATTTTCCCTCTTTCAAAACCATTCTCGAGCAAGTAATCCGATAAAGTTGAATACCAGGCACGAGGTGCCTGATGTAATCCATACAACGTCTTGCTCAACCTGTACACGTGATCTGGATAGTCTGGGTCAGGAAAACCCGGAGGTTGCTCAACATACACAACCTCATCAACTTTCCCATTTAAAAACCCACTCTTCACATCTAGCTGAAACAACTTCATCTTTTCATAAGCAGCAAACGCTAAAAACAATCTTATGGCTTCCAACCTGGCGACATGAGCGAACACTTCGTTATAATCAATCCCCTCTTGTTGATTAAAACCTTTAACTACTAGCCTCGCCTTGTTTCTGATAATAATTCCCTTATCATCTCTCTTGCACTTGAACACCCATTTCGTGCCTATCGCATGCACATTCTTTGGTTTTTCAACCAAAGTCCAAACTTCCATCTTCTCGAATTGAGCCAACTCTTCTTGCATGGCTTCGACCCACGAGCTGTCCTTTAAAGCCATTTGATAATTTTTCGGTTCAATCTGGCTTATAAAGCAGTTATACAGGCATTCATTGATTATTCCTGTCTCCTTAATGCTTGTATAAACACAGGTGTGTTCATTCAAGCTACTTCTCGTTTGTACACCTGAGGACACATCACCAATCACATTATCCAAAGGGTGATCTTTATGAATTCTCGTGGGCGGAACAGAACCGACATGCAAATTATCTTCCAAATTAGAAGAGATCTCATCAATGGTTGTTTCATGCTGAGAGTGAAAAGGATTGATAAATTCTTCTTCAGTTGAGGCAGCAGGGGTACCAATAGTGTTTGATGAGGAAGGTTGACACTTATCAATCAGCTGTCTTTGCAATAGATTTTCTTCCTCATCGAGTATCATCTTCGTCTCAGCTCTTTCTTCTTCTTCAGAAATCTCCAAATCCGGTACGTTAAACGACTTAAAAAGCTTAACATAGTCGAAAAGCTCAGCAGGTCCATTGCTAGGTTTTGGCGGTTGGTAACTTGTGATGTCAGTGTTACACACCACCTCCACCTTGCAGGTCGAAGTATTGAAGACACGCCTGTTGGGAGTACCAACAACATAACCGACTAAGATTCCTTCATCGGCTACTTCCTCAAATTTAGAATTTGTCTTCAAGATCGAACAAGGGGACCCGAATGGTTCAAGACCACTCAAGTTGGGCTTCCTTCCATGCATAAGCTCGTAACAAGTTTTACCAAGTCTCTTAACGGTTAACACTCTACTCAGAACATAGCAGGCTGTAGCGACTGCTTCAGCCCAGAACATCACAGGAAGCTTCGAATATGCCAGCATAGTTCTGGCTCCTTCAATTAAAGTCCGGTTCTTCCTTTCAGCCACTCCATTCTATTGCGGAGTATACGGAGCGCTGTATTGATGTTCAATTCCTTTCTGAAGACAGAAGATCTCCATTTCAAAATTCTTGAACTCCGTTCCATTGTCACTCCTGATGAACTTTACTGTTTTACTCATGACGTTCTCAACTTTGGTAATCAAATTCTTCACCATTTGAGCCGTCTCATCTTTCGATTTCAGAAAATATACCCACGAATATCGCGAGTAGTCATCAGTGATCACCAAGCAGTAAGAAGTACCTCCTAGGCTTTTTACATTCACTGGACCGAAGAGATCCATGTGAAGCAGTTCTAGAGTACTGGCAATAGAGTTGACCTTCTTGGTGAGATGGGATTTCTTGTGTTGCTTTCCCTTCTTGCATGCAATACATTTGTCTTCAAAGTTAAAACTCTTCAAGGGAACGCCCATCACAAGCCCATTCCTGACAATGTGGTTCATCTTCCGAAGATGAATGTGCCCCATCCTCCTGTGCCATAGTTCGGATTTCGATTCGCTTGCTTTCGTCATTAAACATGATTCTCCCATGGCCATTTCAGTAGACCTCATATCCATCACATATGTATTTGTATCACGTGGAGCTTTCATCACTATCCACTCGTCTGGTATCTGAAAACCAGGCTTCAACACGATCGCCTCATTCTTCGTGAAATGAACAGTGTACTCCTTATCACAAATCTGCGACACACTCAGCAGATTGTGCTTCAACTCTTCTACAAAGTTCACATTCTCAAGTGTCATTTTCCCATTGGACACCGTTCCTCTTCCAGTAATTCTTCCTCCACTTTCACCTGCAAAACTAACTCTCGCTCCTTGAACAGGTTTTAAGTCGTGCAACAAATATTTGTTACCCGTCATGTGCCGGGAACAGCCGCTATCTACAATCCAAAGACTGTGGGCAGCCCTGTTCAACTGTTCCTGCACAATAAAGCAAAGGATTAGAATCTAGGGACCCAAGACCAATTGGTCTTGGATCTATTCATCCCGTACTTCTGCTTTCCAAAGTTAACATTTGGATAATTCCTGTCAGTCCTATTAGGAAATCTCCTTGGAAATTGAGTGTGAGGCCTTCCAAACCTATGTGTATTGAAAGTATTATATCTTGCGGTTTGGTTATTGGCATTGTTAAACTGAGGTTTGTTTCTGTGAAAACCTGAATTAGTTATATTTCGGAACTTTGAATGGTTTTCATTTTTAGCAGTATTAAAATTTCCATTAATCTTATGCTCAGTTTTAATAGGCCTCACGCCTCTGAATTTCGGCGTCAGAGGGCAATCTGCAACAAGATGTCCTAACTTATTACACCTAAAACAACACCTATGTTCCATTTTCTTTTCAAAGGTTGTTTTGGATGTTGAGGCTGTGTTACCGGCCGTTCGTCTCACATAAGGTGGGACGTACGGGTTGAGTGGTGTACTCTTTTTATAGGTTTTATCTTTTTCTCCACCAATGGGTAACACTACCTTCTCTTTTGTCTTACCCGATTCGGACAACTTATCCGAATCTGATGAGACTGGACTCGTAACAGAAATTTTTTCACTTGAATCAGGCGAACTCTCTTCGCCACCACTAACACTTGGTTCTTTACTTGTAACCTTGATTGGAACTGTCTGAGGAACTTCAAAATCAACAGATTTCTAAACACTAGGGTTAAAAGTGTAATTGTGGTTATAAGGTGGTGGAACCTCGTGATAACCAATTCCTCCTCTCTTTGTAGAGGTACCTTGATCACTAACAAGGTGATCAAGAATAGCTGAGAAATTTCGGAACTGCTCCAGTTTTCGGTTTAGTTCCACCACTTTCACCTGGTGGTCAGCAATCTGCTTTTCTCGTTCAGCAATCAGTTTAGTCTTTTCTTCTAAAACCTCATAACTTAGATCAATTACTTCAATTTTTTCAGCAAGTTTAGTTTTTAAGCTTTTAACATCTTTTTCACACGCTTTTATTTTAACTTTGTAACTGTTTTCTCTTGCTTTCATAAAGTGATGATCTTCTTTAAGAGTTTTAAATTCAGCATCTAAACGAACATACTGATCAGTTATGGTAGCAAGTTGCTCAGACAAATTCTCACATTTAGTACAAATAGATTTAGAACTTACCTCGGAGAGTTGATCATTGTTATCTGCCATGAAAGCTTTTTCCTTACCAGTAGCTTTCTCTTCTCCGGTAGTCTTCTCACATTCTTCATTCTCAACCTTAGCCATATTTGCCTGTTCACTAGTTTCATTCAAATGCAGGTTCCAGTTGTATTCACCTGCTTCTCTGGACAGCATGGCATTGACTTCCTTATTATTCCCAGTGTACTGTGCAGACCTGCCTTGACCATGTTCAACTCTCTTGTTTCTGCATTCTTTGGCAAAGTGCCCGTTTTGTTGATAGTTATAGCACCTCACCTTAGACTTGTCGAACCCTGGCCTGCCACCAACAAACTTTCTCCCCGTCTTTCTCATGAACTTCTTCACTCTCCTCACTATCATGGCCATCTGCCATTGTAAATCCATCTCCTCCAGATCATCAGCATCGATCTGGTCATAGTCTTCATCTAGCATCACTGGATCAACCACCTTTCCTTGAATATAGTTTTCATATGAAGCAATAAATGAAGCATAGAGGCCAAACTGCTCTTCAGCAGATTTGACGCTCATTGGCATCTTTGAGTAATTATTGCTTGAGGAGCTTGAAGATCCACTACTCTTGCTTGCTGTCTGTTGAGTACCACTTGATCCACCCGCAACAAAGCAAACATCCCCATTCGAGTTTACTGACACTTGCCCCTCCTGTGAAGAATTGGCACCCGACTCACCCTTCGAGTAGTAGGCGGCAGAATCAGTCTTTGAACTTGTATTGGAGTTTACTTTCGCACCGTACATGCCTGGATCTTGAACCTGATCCATAGATGTTTCTTTTCTTACCATATTAAGCTCAAAAGTTCTGAGCTTGTTGACAGCGGTTTCAAGATCATAAGTAGGGAAGTCCTTGTCTTCCCTCATCAGTACAGTATACATCTCCCATTTTGGTGGGAGAGCATCGAGAAGTTTTTCCACAATCTCTTCTTCTCGGTAGGAAATGGAGTAGTTACTCAATTCAGTCATTAGATGATAATATCGAGTGATAATATCATCAAGAGATTCGTTCTTTAAGTACTTAAAGACTGAAAATTGAGTCTTGAGCAACTTTATCTTTGAGGCCCGAATACCTACATTTCCTTCAAATCTGCTCTCAAGAGCTTCCCAAAGCTCTCTAGCTGATGTATACTTTCTGAAAGTATGGAGGATCTCCTGTGGAAGAGCCATTGTGATTGCAGCATAAGCCTTGCTTTCGGCTTCATACATCTTTTTCTCCTCCTCTTCCATTTTACTGTATTTCTTGATTTGGTCTCGACCCTCATACTCCATGATTGGTGGAATATATCCATCTTGGATGCATACCCACATCTTCGCATCCTGGTACTTAACGTATTGTATGAACCGATCCTTCCACGCGACAAAATCGGTTCCCTTCAGCAACCTTGGGGCCTTTGTGGCTGACCCCGCTTCAACTTCCATCTTAACAAGCTCCGAAATGTTGATCGACGACATCCTTCTTGAAGACTAAGAAACCCGAAAAATTCTGAAAAGGGCGAAGTTAAAAAAATTTCTTCTGAACAGTACTGTAGGCGAAGTTAAGGATAACTTCGCTTAAGTAATAACTTCGCTGGATTCTTCTTAAATTCGCGTGACTGGGCGAAGTTGAGAATAACTTCGCTTAGGGTAAGCGAACTTAGAAAGTAGGCGAACTTGAAGAAAACTTCGCTGAGCTAGGCGAACTTGAGTAGAACTTCGCTGAGTTAGGCGAAGTTGAGGAGGTAGGCGAAGTTGTGAATAACTTCGCTTCTCCTTATATCTTCGCTGAAACCCTACGTATCCTGACGGCAACTTCGCCTGATGAACAGCAACTTCGCCTGACGAACTTAAACTTTCTGCAGATCTGAAAATCGGATTTTAACGACGATTTTGACGGTTTAAAGACTTAACAACTTCGCTCTGATACCAATTGTAGGTTCCCCGGACGGATCACACGAGATATCCCGATATACACAGGTGCGGAATCCCTGTGTAGATCGTTACGGACGTAGAACACAAGCTCACAAACACACTGGTAGGAGGCTAGAATGAGCAAAAACACCACAAACTCGTCCCGTGAATACCCGAAATGGAACGAATTCTACACCCGCGTGAATATCCCGAACCACACAATCGAGCAAAAGCTCTGATACCAATTGTAGGTTCCCCGGACGGATCACACGAGATATCCCGATATACACAGGTGCGGAATCCCTGTGTAGATCGTTACGGACGTAGAACACAAGCTCACAAACACAAGAACACGATACGAACAACCACACGTTATATTAATAACTCGAACCGTGATACTTACAGACTCTCGACCTCACGTCAATAGACTTACTGAATTACACGTAAAATAACTAAATCGATTAACCAAAACTCTCACACGTAAACAGTAAACTGTAAACTATATAAATACACAACAACTTCGCCTCAGGCGAAGTTGTCCGTAACTTCACTCGTTCAACAAGTTCGCCTAGGCGAACTTGTCAACAACTTCGCTTGGTTAACAAGTTCGCCTAAGCGAACTTGTCAACAACTTCGCTTTTACAAACAAATACACAAACAATATTACAGACTCGATTACAGACATTAGACATATGAACTACTGACATCTATGCACCAACACTAAGTTTTCTTCAGAACAAGCTTGAGAATCACATCACAGGATGACCTACATATGCGTTAAAAATAAAAATAGGTTTTGTCAACACTAGGTTGAGTGAGTAAAACACCAGATTTAAGACACTATAATAATAATAATTAAATAACAAACTATGTCAAGTTAGATAAGCAGTTTAATCAATAAGCAAGTAAATAATGTTGTCGGTAAGCTCGATGCCAGATGAACTGAACGATGGCTAACATGACGGGCGTATGATCATACTAGTCTGAGAATATGTTGGACCTCTCTGACACGTATTCAAGTAAAGCATATAAGCATATAACACGTTATGTATAAATTGTTAAACACACATGACTTAACAGTTGCAAATTTGAGTATCAAATAATAGTAAAATATCTACGAACGCATATGTCCCCAAAATGGTTAAAAATGAGTTAAAAAGATGGGGAGTGGGATACTCACCTTAGCAATAAGAAAACAAATAAACACGTTAAGAATGGTAAGAAAATAAACTTCGGTAAGCCTCTAACAATGTTTAATTGCAGGTTTAAAAGCTAGGTAAGCCGTCGGCCAAAACAGATTAAGAACACGATACCACGACAACATTAGTGCAATTAATTATAGGATTTAGGACGGCGAGGGTTAGGTGATTGTGACTACAAGTTGAATTGAGTTATTATAAGAGTTTGCTTGTGTAACAATTTAGGCTAAGTGTCTGCAAGTATAATATGAGTAAACAAAATCCTTTTGATCGAATTAACATAATTAGAATGTCGGTTAGGCCGTAAATAGCATGTAAATCATAATATTGATTCAATTTATATGTTTATTGCGAGAATTATGGTCCAAGATGTTAAACGAGTCACTGGGTTGCAATATGGATATGTGTATGGGGCTGGTTGAACCAGATTGAATTTTAATATTTTAATATAAATAATATTAACTAATTCAATTTGCAGTTTAGCCCATTAGTTCAAGATCCCTCTTACTAACTGGAATCAAAGAATTAGTAGATCTGTTCCGCCCAAAATGGCAATGGGCTTGGGTTATGAACTTATAATCTATAATCTGATGATCAAGTCGATTCTATGATTATAAGTTCATTTCATACCGGACCAGACCGTTGAAGATGTAAACATTAATGGGTAAAAGTTAACTTAGGGTAAAGATTGCCATATGTTGAAAGTTAAAAATGTATACAATATAAATAATTAAGAAATAATATATTAATAATTAAACTTCACAATAAACGCGATATTTTTATTTAATAAAAAAAAATCCAAACATCGAAACGAGTCGGGTATTTAATAAAAATGTAAATTCGAAAAGCCCGAGTTGTTACATTGGTGGTGCAGTATGTTGGTCGGTTATAGTTGCGAACAAGTCGGGTATAGAATTTGGTGGATTGGGCTTCGGACGTGGAAGCATGAAGTTGGGGCGGAGATGTGAATGTTGTAGGCTAGGCTTGTGAGGAAGTGGAAGAGGGTAGGGAGGACAATGAGGTGAGAGGAGAATTAATATTAGAAGAAGATGCGAAATCAGTGGGCTACTTTAGGGCGGCTGTGTTGGACGATGAGGGGAGATGGGTCGAGGTGTTATTAGGGGAGGAAAGGGAAATGTTTGTTCATAGAATGTGCCATGACGGGAGAGGATGACCTTGCCCTTGGCATGGTCAAGATATCGATACCCTCGGTCGTTAGCCGGGTAAGCGAGAAAATGCACAAGCAATGTTTTCAAACCCGGCCCGGACATCGACCAGACGTCTTACCGGGTCAAAGGTCGGACTAACCCGGGAGGGCGGACCGGTGTTTGACCCGAATGACATCATAAATAATTTAAATAAATTAATATATATACACCCTTTTATATAAACATATATAATTTTTATATATAGAAAATATAAATTAAGTAACTTACATGTCCATTTATAATGTTTATTCATACTATATAAGATATATATTTGAAGTAAGGAAGCATAAATTAAGGTTGGTTTGGTGAATGTTTGTTAAGCTTCTAATCTCGGAAACCTCCTAGGTTCGATTCCTGGCATCACCAAAACATTTTTACTTCATGAAAACAAGGTTTAACCAGTTTAACCAGTTCCGGTCGGATCATAAACCGCCAAACCCGACCGGGTTGATGGAAAACGAGTTTTGTATGTGAACCGGACCGGCACACCTACCGGGTCCCGGTCGGACCGGGTTTCAAAACATTGCTCACAAGGATGACCCAATGAAACCAAAGACATCCTTAATTCTATGTGACATCATTCAGATTCCGAATACTTTTAAGCATTTTTAGCTTTCTCCATCTCTGATGCTAATAACATACAATATTTTCTACCGAGGTAGAATGTAAGCTACGAACTATATATATTACAATTTTCAAATGAAGTTCTCTCACAAAATTACTAATCACGTTAAATTGTGCATGATTCATTGTACATTATGCTCAATATGTTGAACTTTAGTTTGTGTACTATAGTTTGTGTACTATAGTTTGTACATGATGCAATTTTTTTTACCTTTGTAAACACCTTACACGTATGTGTGTTTTTTTCGTCTATACATCACTCAAATTTCTATATTCACTTTAAATTGTGCATGAATCTATGTACATTATAATCAATATGTTGTACTTTAGTTTGTATGTAATCTTTTTGTACCTTTGTAAACAACTTACACGTGTATGTGTTTTTTTTGTCTACACATCACTCAAATTTCTATAACGCATAGGATCCTCCCACACCGCCTATGATCCTCACAAATCAATTTTTTCCTATACGACTCGTATAGAGCTATATGGTCGTATAGCACCTGAATCGTGCCAGTTTGTGTCCGAGGTTGTCAGCCATCGTTTATGGTGCCTCGTATAGCCTATACGGCAGTATAGACATTTTTTTCGAAATTTTTTTGAATTTTTTTTTGAATTTTTTTTGATATATTATCTGACTTGCACCATATTTTTTATAGCAATGTTAAACGTTTTCCTTTTCGACCCTTTCATGTGTTGTTTCACTTATATAAAATTATGTTTTATGTTGAAAAGTTGAATGATATGATATTTTAGAATACAATAAATTGTCTTTTAATATTTACATAACAAGTTTGGCTAAGTAATTTGTAGTTGTACCCCAAGAATATCCGTTTAAGATTATATTATGTTACACTTTATAATAGTCCATACACAATAATCAATCAATGATTAAGCAAACAATAAAATATTTGACTAAAACATACTGATAAACATCTGGTCCACATACATTAAAATAAGCCATCATAAAAATCTTTCATGTTATAAGCTTAGAGAACTGAAAATCTGTCTATACGGCTCGTATGAGCATTTTCCGGCAGCGATTAATAGTGGTCAAAAGACAGTCTGAATTTTTCTGCAAATGTTTTCTATACGGTCGTATAGCCCTATTGGATCGTATAGGTTTTATGGTTTGTCAGGGAGCAATACGAGCCATTTAATGCCTATACGGCTCGTATAGGTCTATACGATCGATAGGCTACAAAAAGCTGTTTTTTTGTCCCCTTGTCAGTCATTTGTACCCTATACGGTCGTATAGGCCTATACGAGTCGTATAGACACGTGGGGGTGGTGTATGGGGGTGGTGTATGAGGATCACAGCTCTTCTATAAACTATTTTGTTAATTTAGTTTTCAATACAAGCATAAATATTTTGAAGTTTACTAGAGTTATTGAGCAACTTTCTTTATAAACCAACCATTGTTTTTTTTCCTTCATGTTAAAAATAAATACTTTTCATTAATTTATTAACCAACCGGATGAAAGTTTTTTTTCTTTTATAATAATTAATAATCTAATAGAGAATTTATTAGATTTCATACGGGAGTTATTTTGCTTAACGCGTATGCGTGGTTTAACGTTTTCAAGGTTGCTTTTGATGTGATTTAATGTTTACGCTCCAACTTTTCTTACCGATACCTATCTTTTAGTACCATTAAAAAAACTTGCTTATATAACAGCGTAACATATAAGGTTTGTGTCAAAATATGTTTGAATGTTTATTAGTTTATTGACTGATGCATTACATTGCTAAAGCTAGATTGCTTTGTTTTCTATCAAAATGGTTTTTCACGGTTTATCCCCACCGCAACGCGGGGGTCACATGACTAGTTATTAATACAATATTACCATTTTCATGGAATCATAGAACCATTACAAAGAGTAAACTTATTTCCAAAAAAATATGAAAAGGAATCATACATAGAACCATACAAAGAGTAAACTTATTTTCATGGAATCATAGAACCTATAGTCCCATATTTTGTATCAATTTCATTCCAACTTGTCAACGTAGAATCATACATATTCTCGTTTTTTGGGTTTTATTTGAAATCAAACATTTCATATTTTAAAAATTCATTCAATACCATAAAAAAGGTTTATAATTATATCAAGGAGACCCGCATGGCTCCAGTCCAGCCTCAATGTGCCGTAGAATCGTGCCTGATAACGGGCCCAAGCCCAAGCTCATGGCAGACCATAAGTCCATAACCATTGATTATTAACAATAATACATCAATGATCAAACCAAATCTTAATTTCAGATATTCAGGGTGCTCAATTCAAATAATTAATAGAATCAAAATAAATTAAATAAAACAACTAAAGTAAATAGCAGAGTAACGATCTAGTCACGTAATAGGATTAATGTAACTAAATGATAAGATGATATGATAGAGATAACATCCGAAGTCATGTCTCAAACATTTAAATATATTAGACATTTATCACGTTTATATGCTGTTTTCTTCATCTATGATATTGAATAAATTAGATGTTTATTACGTCTCTGTCTTGACTTTTCTCTCTTCATATCGCATTGAGATACTAATAACGAGATATACATGTCTAAGAAAGTTTATGAATTATGGTATAAAAAACTTGCTTGTTATTTATTAGTGTGGTTCTTTTTGGTTATGTAAGTCAAGTAACTTTTCTTATTGAACTAACACATACACATTCTAATCCTACTTGAAAATCTATACCATTATCCACTAGAAAGCTCAAACCTCATTCTCATGAAACACCATTTTTACATGCCTTGATTAGGCGCGTATTAAAAGAACATCTTTAAGTTGTAATTTAGCTGTTCAAAAAAAAAAGAAGGCAAAAAAACAGTTGTAATTCAACCTACATGACTCATTTCACCGAAACCAACTATAAGAGACATGTAACTTTGTTTTTAAAAAAAGCCAATAACATTAAAATCCAAAGGGCCATTACAAGAAACAAAGACCAAAGACATACGAGGAATGCAAATAAAAGACAAATAAACAATTACAATGGAAAATTAATAAAATTAAACTTGCATCACTTCTCCCACTCAAGGGTGACACTTTTGCTTCTATACTTCACCCGTAAATAGGAAGTCGTTTTTATATCTTTCACCACTTTAGATAGCGAAATGGGACATTGTCAAAAATGAGATCATTCCTTGATCTCCAAATCATCCAACACGTAACTGCCGAGATGGATTGCACTGCCAGGCACTCCGCTTTATTTAGTTTTGACTTTCTCGAGAATTCAATCAACCCCTTTACTGAATCCAAGTTAGTCAAGTTCAGTAGCTTAACACAATTATATATGATCGACCATACCCATTTAGGCGCCCTACGGTGAACAAAGAGATGCTCAGATGATTCCGCAACTAATCCACAAAAGCTACAATTCCGATCTCCGAAAACAACGCCCCTATGTGACAATGCCGTTTTCGTTGCAATGCGATCCATTAATAGTTTCCAAATAAAGCAATGTTTAAAGTGTAGAATAAGTCACATCCAAGTTTGTGAAAAGTTTTAAACATGTCACATACTACATATAGTTTAACATGGCACTCTTAAGGCAAGAATTCTATAATTAACAGAGTTGAGTCTATAATTAAGTGTAACATTGTTTTCCTTGACCTCTTGCAATTTACCATATATAGTGAGTCTATAATTAACAGAGTTGACTTTAGATAAGTCAAATATAAATTACTGCAAGAATTCTGCTGCTATATACAGTTACAGGAACTTAAAAGCTGATTATTATACGTCTTTCTATCCATTGACGGGTCAAAATTCGCAAGCTTCCACTATATATCAGCACCCACAACCAACCTTCTCAATTCCTGCACAAAAGAATGCGTTCATGCTAATTCAGGTCAATACTAACACTGACCAAAATTTCTCATATTACTCATTTACTCACCTTCCATTATATAAAAATATTAAAAATGTTGCACAAACGGGACGGTGGTCCGAGAACCGTGACTCCCAACGCGTATATGACTTCTGATGAATCCCCTCCCCATACCACAGTATTCTGTCACACCTGCAATTTTAGGTTCTCAATTCAATCCGCTTTGACCCGAAAAAAAGTCAAATTCAACCCATTGATGACAATTCTAACCCGTTTACTTATAAGTTGGATAATTTGAGTTATGTGTTTATCTTTAATGGGCCAGATTTATTAAAGAGAAACTATTTATAAAAATTTCAGGACAACTTA
The DNA here is from genome assembly GCF_021521415.1 of Bidens hawaiensis. Lineage (NCBI taxonomy): Eukaryota > Viridiplantae > Streptophyta > Magnoliopsida > Asterales > Asteraceae > Bidens > Bidens hawaiensis. Next base: position 45,951 of record NW_027496778.1, read on the forward strand.
TATAATCAGTTTTAACCCGAAAAGAAGTCAAACTCTCGGTTGTTTACCATGCTGGCGTTCTCCTTTTGCTCTTTGATTTTGTGGTGTCACCTAGATACAAATCTGAATTATACGAGTACTTATAAGTTGGAGGAAAATATATTTTCCCCTCGTTCCAACCATCAAACACTCTCCCAGCTTCTCTTTCAATCTTGAGCTATCCAAACATCCCATGAAACAAATAAAAGATTATAAAAATCTGTCAAACATATGATCAAACAAAGTAACATAGGAGAAACAAACATATGGAAGTACCTGATCCATGTTAAGAAGTGCATCATAATTATTCTGTTCTAGAAGTTTCTTGGTTTCATGGTAACTAAGAGCTATCCGATAGTTTAAGTCCCCTAACCAAATAACACGACTGGAGAGAGAAATTATTATTAGACATGGATCTAGAAATATATGTAAGTTGTATGTAGAATTAAGAAAATAAGTGTAACGCGAAGCGCTTACTCATGGTCTAGAATCTTATCCGGAATCTTAGCACTGGGTGTCTTGCAAATCTTGGGAAATTGTGTGTTTTTAAGGATTTCTAAAACGTCTAGATTCCTTCGAAGCTCGTCCCCTTCTTTTTCTCCTGCAGCTAAGTGACTGCAAATAAAGCAAAAGCTTGTTTGCTTGAAAGTCATGCTCACCGAGATACAACCCTGTAAATAATTAAACTATCAATATGATTATATATATATAAACCTAACAAAGAGACATCAACATACCTTGTTCCCAAGATAACCCAAAATCCCTCAACTTATGCAAGACGTTCTTAAGTGGCCTATGTACGGAACAAGCTCCTTTTTGACCCAAATTGTAAGAAAAATTCCCACCATTTGCTTGCTCTTTATAAGACTGTATCTTAAATGCTGGTTCTTGCCAGGTGGTACAGTAGCACTGACATCAGCACTAGTGTTGTTAACTGTATCATCTTCTTCAGACGATGAAGCATCATCAAACCCGCTTGACTGTGACTTTGGGCACACAAAACACGAGTCCCGACCATAGCCCCTTCTATCGGGCTCATTAATAATACAGTTGCAACTTTTAAATCTCCTTCGGCTCTCGGACCGAAAGGCTCGACTGGCTTGTTTAAGAGATGTTCTTTGCAAGAAAATTGAGCTTGAACATAAATTTGTATTTGATCTCTTTAGTAAAGAATTATTAGATGACTTATTCAGGGATTGGCTTATTAATGACAACCACTTTGCTGCAGAACCGTTATCTTCTATGGCTAACACGTTTCCCGCGTTCAAAGGGACAATTTCCTGAAAACTGATAACAAGAACATGTTTGTAACATTATTTTTCAAACGTTATAAAAATATGGCAAAAAAGAACTATTTTTCGTACCCAAGGACGTATATATCAGACTGACAGTGGATTTGCAGAAGATCATCAAGATTTAGATCACTAGTAGGAGATTTCCCCCCAACATTCCAAGTCGCGGTGAACACCCTAATAATAAAATTAAAAAAACAAAAACAGATCACGAAAACATGAATAAAACTCATGAATAATAAATAAAAACCGTCACGATTTCGAACCTGAGGGACTGTAAGTCATGACTAACTGCCATTGTATCTAACGCACTGACCTCGCTACCGACTTGAATATCTGCAAAGTGAGAAGTAAATTCAAGGTTTCTAATATCAGATGAGTTGAAGCTCAAGACCGATAACGGGTATATATAGATATCATGTGGATACAAAAGGTTAAAAATGATTCTAATGAACCACTTGTGACCATGAATACATGATGCCTTTGTAGGTTGCTTAGTCAGGTTAAAAAGCATAAATTTGAACATATTCTCCCTGTTTTTTTTCCTTTGTTTTTTGCATCAACTTGTTATATAATAATATTCCTTATTATCTTATCTTCCTACAAACAAATTTGGGTCTCTAATTTTGCAGGTATTTAGGAGAGACTTTGACCAAAGGTCAACTGACAGTGTGTCGCACAACTTTTAATCTACAAAAAGAATTCATAATTATTAATAAATAAATATAAAGCATAAGTTGAATGCTCAAGAAGTACTCAACCTGTGGGATCACCAGAATCTTTCATTATTTTTCCTTCATCTCCATTATTCATCTTCTTTGACAGAAACTTATGAATAAATGACTGAAATAATAACATAATCAAAGAAAATTAATAAATAAAATATGGATTAAACTAATTAATCAAATCCATATACCTTTTTAATTTCTTCATTTTTTCCAGTCGACATGTGTATGATCCAGTTATTTTGGGGAAATTGTATACTAACTAACAAATCAAAAAAAATATATATATATGAAAGTCAAAATTAAAACCCAGAAACCATGTTTCCGGATTTCTGGAAACAAAAAGATTGCTCAAAATAAGGAGACACTGAAAGCCCCACATGGGTTTTCTATAAAGTAGTCAACGAGATGCAGTTTATTCATAGATTAATATTAATAGTAATATTATTACAAACAAGAAAGGTGACCTGAAAAACATTATGTACTTTGTTGAATCTGAAACAGTGGCTTCAATCCTGTCTGGTTGTGTTCGTGCATTAAACAGTGGCTTCAAGTATATTCCTGTCAAATTCTACTGTTTTGAAGGAGTACAAGTATATTCCTGTCAAATTCTACTGTTTTGACTTGTGGCACCAATACGTGTTAAAAACTATGGGTTAGTTGTTTGTGTAGACCCTCATGGATATGTTTATATCGTATAGACCACGAAAAGTTATAAGGTAGTTTTTATAAGTTATAATATTTATACAAATGTCTTATACTGATTTATATTTAATTAAACTAGTCTTTGAAAATTTCTTCCGTAAGCCAATTCACATCAACACATTTTCTATCGAGGCTAGCCCAGGTCAAGCTTTAAGTTTTTAGCTCAATTAGAATTTGAGTTGAACTTGAGCTTGGCATGGCTCAATTGGCTTGGGCCAACTTGTAATATGAAGAAACACGAAACGTACCAGGCATAGTTCGGATTGTCTTCTACGGGATGATGTAACCAAATCTCGCTCTCCTTCGTTCAGATCTGCAATGGTTTTTGGGGGTGTGGAGGTGACTGCTAAGAAATCTCGAGGATCTCTTGTTTACAGACACAAAAATGGTTATGGTGGTGGCTCTTATTGAGAACAATAACCCTTAATAAGGAGGTGGAGACCTCCTTATATAGGGAGCCTCATGGCCACCATCATGGTACCCTAATGGGCCTAGCCCAGTTAGGGTTACCTCCACAAAACCCCCTCAGCCCAATAATATTGTATTAGTCCATATAATAAAATAAGCCAAACATAATAAATTAAAGTCGTAAGCCGGGTTTAGTACCATACCCCTACAAGCCCCCCAAGTCCAGTGTTGCTCCTAGGCGTGCAAGCGTTTAGGTGGAGCGCTGGACTTCATAAGGTGTGTTAGGATATGAGGCGGTTTTTTTCCCTTTTCTTCGGCCTTGTCTTTATTGTCTTTGAGTTTTGAGAGGTTTTCTCCATGATGGTGACATGTTGTGATCCTTATGATAATAATGGTGCACTGGCATGAATAAGATATAGCACGCATCATAACAATAGTGGCGCGGGGCCTGATAAAAGATAGAGTGCGCATCTCGATAATAATGTAATGCAACTTGCGCGCGAGGCAGCTTACGAGCTATAAAAATAATGAAGCTTGCGCGCGAGGCGACTTACGAGCTATAAAATAATGAAGCATGCGCGAGTTGCGGCTTATGAGCTATAATATGATGATAATGACTGGCCCACAAGGGCCTCTTCTACGCAGGATGACTATCCCGGCTTGTCTTCAAAAAAATAATAATGGAGGCACAAACGGCCAGATAATAATAATAATGTCATAGGTGCTTGTGCGACTCGTAGCCGAATCCTGCAAAAACATATCGACTAAAAGTGGATGTATTACAAGGTTCCCATCCTCGGGCAAATTATGAGGTGTGCCCAACCTACGTTGGTGCGTGGCCGTTTTGGAATATTATTAGGCTCCCGACCTTTATGTTTGGCGCGTGGCCATGTGGGATATTTTTTGTTAGGACATGAAATGTCACATGTATGTCCCCAGTTCTATCAGGTTGGTTCAACATGAAACCAACGATCGTGAAACCAAGTTAACGTACTGAAAATGTCAAACGAAGCTGATTCGATCGAATCAGTGACTGATTCGATCGAACCAGATCTTATTCGATCGAACCAGATCTCATTCGATCGAATGAGTATCTCATTCGACCGAATGAGTCTTCGGTATATAAACGTTACTTGGGAAATTTCACATGCAGAGAATAGAATACACACTCACGAACCAGCAGCCTACAGAAACACTCTCAATCGTTCTTCGTGTTCTTGGTCGTTTCCTCCAATCCTAGGCGTCAAACCCCTTTAGGAATCGTACCTACGTGCCCGTTGATCACCACCGAATCGCCGTGTTAGAGGATTCCGCACTCTAACACGTTGCCCCGTGAATCGTTGGGAAACCGAGTCCCGAATCGGTCCTACAAAGTGGCATCAGAGCTTTAGGTTATTGATTCACGAAAGATTCGTGGTGATATTCGTGTTTTTCTCGTGAAAATCATATATTTTGCTTGAAAAATTTTCGAAATCAAGTGTTTTTGTTCTTGGTGTTCATTGTATTCTTATCAAAAACTCATAAAAGTCATATATTTTGGTTTTTGATCTCAAGATTTGGTGTTAAAATTCCGGGTTTTAACAAGAACATTCATCGTGTTCTTCGTTTTTAAACGTTTGATCCATTTTTGTTTGGTTGGTTATTTGTTTAAGTGTTAATACACTTAAAAGAGTCATTTTTTGCTTCCAAATCAACTAGGATTCGTGTTAGTGAATTTACAACCGAAAATCTGGTCAAATCTTCTAAGTTTGGAAATTCCATAAATCCCGATCGAACAAGTCGTATTTTTGGAACTCATTCGATCGAATAAGCCTCTTATTCGATCGAACCAGTTTGAATTTTGACCGAATCAGTTTTTCCCGCCGTGATCTGCGCCAAGTCCATTCGATCGAATCAGTTCATCCTTTTCGATCGAACCTGCTTCCAGTCGATCGAACAAGTCTCATATTCGATCCACCCTTTCGATCTCTTTCTTTTTCGACTGCCGGAACCCTTTCGATCGAACCGGACATCCTTTCGATCGAACCTGTCACCTCATTCGATCGAACAAGACCAGAACAGTGAATCAGTCAGTCATTCGATTGAATCAGAACACATTCGATCGAATAAAGAACACACTCGATCGAATCAAAACACATTCGATCGAATAAAAGATCAAAGATTGAAGCAAAGAAGCAAACATGGCTGCCAGTTCAAGTACAAACAAAAGAATCCAATCGATCCTTGAGAGTGATTCAGAATCTGGAAGCTTCAACAAGCCTCCAAAGTTGATAGCACTAAATGAGTTTACTACCTGGAAGACAAGATTCCAGATTCATATCACCGGTGTGAATCCTGGATTATGGGAAGCGGTTCAGACAACGTGGGTGCATCCTACAAACGATGATGGTGAAAGTCTGAGCTACTTTAGGCTGCCAGAAGAACAAAAGATAGCCTTTGATGCTGAGAAGAAAGCCTTCTCCTTACTGTCTCAAGCTCTCTCCAGCGATCTCTTCCATCAGTTTAACCAGTTCACAACAGCATCAACTCTTTGGAACGCACTGGTTGAACGATGCGAAGGATCTGAGTCTCTTAAAGAAATTCACGCACGGGAGCTAAAGCGTGAATTCGATTTGTTTGGTCCAGAATCCGGGGAAGACATTGAATCGTTGCTGTCACGGTTCTATCATCTTATGTCAGAGCTAAAGTCCTATAATGTCAAAACAACAGGGACTGAAAAGGTTAGATGTCTCGCTCAAGGACTCCCAACAAGCTGGAACACCTTCCTGACTGTGATGAGAAGAAGTCATCAATTGGAGACGATTCTTCTTTCTGACTTTATAAAAGAAATCAGATAGGAAGACGCTGAATTAAGAGCATCCTCCAGGAAACCCAGAGCAACATCTGACAAGTCGCTGTACATGTCAAAATCACCAATGTCAGATTCAAATGACCATGCTCCAATAAAGACTGCGTTTGTCTCCTCAATGTCAAATCAATCTACGGGGACCGAAACGAGATCTTCTGCACCACCAACATCAAATTCCAGAAATTCAAGTTCTAACTCTGGACCCAAGTCAACTGAAAAGGCAACGTTAAACACTGAAGGCTTGGGAAAGGTAACGGTGGAAGTTGCCAAAGAACATATGGCAACGTTAGGCACAATAATTGAATCATACAGTTTAATGGTGGCTGGTAAACTTGGCAACAGTCATCTGGACAGCGATGACTATGAACAGCTAGATGAAGACGATATGGAACGCATCGATATAATGTGGGCACTTGGCAGCGCGTTCCGTAGGGCTAAAAAGTGGGCTAAGAAAACAGGCCAAGCCCTTTCAATCAATAATAAATCCAAGTTTGGTTTTGATAAAACAAAAGTTAAATGCTACAACTGTGGCGAACTTGGTCATTTTGCCAAGGAGTGCTCTAAACCAAAGAGGGAAGGTCACCAATATCCCTTCCGAACTACTTCAACTTCATCTACTCCTGCTGCAGCCGCTGCAAATGTCAACAATGAGAGACAACTGGTCCCTCAGAATCAAACAGCAGCGAACAACGCCAACATCAACAATGAAACTGCTCTTGCTGTTCAAGGTGATGAAGGCGAGTCCTGGAACTTCAGCATTAACATGGCTGACATCACCATTGTGAATCAAGACTCAGAATCTGGGTCTGATGATTCCTCAACTGATGAAGAATACATTGTCGAGGAGCCAGCTACTGAAGTAAATGAAGGAGAGCATGAAGCTGAAGTGTCATCAGTGGAGATTAAGGAGGATCAAGCAAAAGAGTCAAATGTTCCTCAATCATGTCCAAGTTCAACAATTCCTGCAGAAGCTGCTACTGTTGAAGAAGTCAACAAGGTACTGTCAAAAGCAAAGTCTGCATCTTTTCTGGAAAGAGCAGGGAATCTTTACTTCGCGTTCATGGCAGAGACGTCAAATGATGCCAAGGTAAGTTCTAACCCTACTACTCCCAAACCAGAAAATACCAAATGTTTAAAATGTGAAATGTCTGAACAAGAAATTTATTCTCTGAAAGAGAGAATTGAAGATCTCTAGGCTTATAAACAAGCAGCCTTAAGATCTTTAATTGAACTGACTGACGCTCTTGCACAAAACAAGGCTTGGAAGCAGAAAGAGTCTGTTTTTAAAGAAAAAGTTGATAGCCTTAAGCGTCAGAACAAGGAATTGGAGATATGTGTTCTAAATCAACAAGATTCTATAAATTTTCATATCAATAAAAATAATGTCTTGAAAAAGGAAATGGAGAACACAAAAGCTGATCTTGAATCATTGACTTTCAAATTAAAAAGTTACTCCAATTCCTCTTATTTGCTAGAACACATTATCCCCGAGTTCCGGTGCAAAAAGGAAAGAGGTGTGGGATATCACAATGTCCCACCCCCTGTGCTGAACCAATTTGTGAGCACACCAGGAGCTGTGCCAGATGATGACTCAAATGTTAAAACACCCGAGGACACAAACCAAATTTCAAAGTCCAAGGGTAAAGAAGTCATTGACCCGGCTCCTGAGACCAAACCAAATGTTGTTGCCACAGACTTAGGTTCCACAACTAAGTCAGGCCCATCCACATCTAAATCAAAGGCAACAACAAGTAATTCTCAGAAGAACAAGTTTAATCATAAATCTGAGAAAGTGCATGTGGAACATGGTACCCAGTTTGTCAGAGAGGGTAACTTTAATGAAAAACATAATTTTCCAAAACCCCCTCCCAGACAAACTTCACCCCAAAATGTCAAATCAAAGGGGTACTATGGAAACAAACAACAACAAAGTTATTACTCTCCACCACGTCAAAGGGGGAGAAACTACTGTTTCTCATATGGAGAGGTTGGCCATATAGCAAGATTTTGCTACAAGTATCCGGATCCTAGATATGTCAAGTCATCTCCTATGAGGCGACAGACCGTTGACACTCAAAGTCAAACTCGGTCTCACACATCGCGGTCGGTCTCTCCTAGGAAACCTCAGTCAACCTCACCACACAGATCACCGAATCCCTCAAACCCAAGTGTTTCCACTTCAACAAGTGAAAGTCAGTCTTCAACCAGCTATGTCAAACATGTTGAGAAGAAGACTGACAGTTGGAAACAAAAGAAAAACAACACTGTTGATAACGATGTCAAACCAGAAAACAGTGTTAATGAGGGTAAATGGATTGAACTGTTAATTCGTGATGATAATGGAAAACCCAAGACCATAAAGGCTTGGGTTTCCAATGATATTTAAACCTTTTGCTTTTTGTGTGCAGGTTGCTCTTTATGATCCAAGATTCAACATGTGGATCATCGACTCAGGAGCTTCCAGGCACATGACTGGAAACATGAATCTCCTATCCAGTGTCAGACAGATAAAAGGAGGTGCAGTTTCCTTTGCAGGAACTCAAGGTGGTTACATCACGGCCCAAGGAATTGTTTCAAATGGGCGAATTTCGTTTGATAAGGTTAATTTCATCAAGGAGTTGGAGAACAACCTGTTGTCGATAAGTCAAATCTGCGACAAGGGTTTCAAAGTTATGTTTGATGATCGAGACTGCCACATCTTGGCTAAGGATTTCACCATTTCTGAAGACAAGGTTTTAATGTCAGCCGCACGCCAGAGTGATCTCTACATTCTGGATATGGCTAAGGCAGGGTCATCGTCTCCAACGGCGACATGTTTTGTGTCCAAGGCATCCGAACGTGATACTGTCATATGGCATAAACGGATGGGACACATTAATGTTAGGAACATGAACAAGCTTGTGCACAACAGGCTAGTTGAGGGAGTTAATCTGAGAAGTTTCCGTCTCCCTGATTCGTGTGTGCAGTGCAAAGCGGGAAAGCAAGTAAAAAAGTCCCACAAGTCTAAGAGTTTCCACTCGATTGATATTCCATTGGAACTCCTTCATATGGATCTTTTTGGCCCAATAAGCGTCAAAAGTATCTCTGGGCACTCATACTGTCTAGTGGTTACAGATGAATATTCGAGATTCTCTTGGGTGTTTTTCTTGAAAGCAAAGTCCGAGACATTTGGGTGTATAAATCTGCTGGTTACAACTCTTGAGTCACAGTACAATCTGAAGGTTCGGAGAATGCGTTCAGATAACGGGACAGAGTTTAAGAATTCGAATGTTGAAAACTTCTGCAAAGAAAGAGGTATTGTTCAGGAGTTCAGTGCCCCGTACGTTCCACAAATGAACGGGGTTGCTGAAAGGAAAAATCGAACGTTAATCGAGACAGCTAGAACAATGTTAGCAGACTCAGTGTTGCCTGTCACGTTTTGGAGTGAGGCAATTGCCAACGCCTGTTTCACATTGAATCGGGTAGGCATTGTCAAGCGCCACGGCAAGACAAGCTTCGAGCTTCTTCAACGACGGAGGCCTAACTTAGAGCACCTGGAACCATTTGGAGCTCTTTGCACGTTACTTAAAAGGCAAGTCGATAATAAGTTCGAGGAGAAGATCATCAACGGCTATTTTCTGGGTTACAGTGTACCTCTCAAAAGGGTCTTCAACAGATCAACAAAATTAGTTGAAGAATGGTACCATGTCGACGTTCAACGCTACACAGAACCAGCCAAGGGGTCAGGAGAAGACTGGTTGTTTGATTTTGACAAATTGTTCAAGTCATTCAATCTGTATGAGGTTGCTATTCAAATGATGTATGAGGCGCAAAATGCACCTCCTGATGAATCACAGCAATCTTCACCTCATCCTGGTCCATCATCGTCTTCCTCCACAGAGTCTAGCGAGCAAGTTCAAGAGTCATCAGAATCTGAATCTGAAGATGAATCTCCAGCAGATGATGTACAATCGGCACCGACACAGGTTACTCCGCAACCTTCATCGTCAAATCAAGAAGCGCCAAATGCAGATCAGCCTCTAACGTCTACTTCAGAGGCACCAACCGCTCCAGTTCCTGAGCCGAACTTAACTAACTTGGAACAAAATGTTGTCGTTCCTGACAATCCGGTGGTTAGGACTGAACGTGATCATCCACAAGACAACATTATAGGGGACATTCAACAGGGTGTCAAAACACGTCGACAGCTGAATTTTGGCCTCTACACTGAAATGATGGAGTCAGGATCAGTTGTGCTAAATGCCCATGAATGCTTCTTAGCACAAGAAGAACCAAGAAGCATCACCGATGCGTTGAAAGACGCTAACTGGGTCTCAGCCATGCAAGAAGAATTATTACAGTTCAAGAGACTTGGTGTGTGGAAGCTGGTGGATCTCCCCAAAGGACAGAAGAAAATTGGCACTAAGTGGGTACTCAAATGTAAACGCGACGATCGTGGAGTGATTGTTCGCAACAAAGCCCGCCTGGTGGTCCAAGGGTTTAGGCAAATCGAGGGCCTAGACTACAATGAGGTGTATGCTCCGGTTGCGCGATTGGAGGCAATCCGGATGTTTTTGGCGTATGCGTCTTTCAAGAGAATAGAATACACACTCACGAACCAGCAGCCTACAGAAACACTCTCAATCGTTCTTCGTGTTCTTGGTCGTTTCCTCCAATCCTAGGCGTCAAACCCCTTTAGGAATCGTACCTACGTGCCCGTTGATCACCACCGAATCGCCGTGTTAGAGGATTCCGCACTCTAACACGTTGCCCCGTGAATCGTTGGGAAACCGAGTCCCGAATCGGTCCTACAAAGTGGTATCAGAGATTCAAAGTATATCAGATGGACGTCAAGAGTGCCTTTTTGTACGGTCACATCGAAGAGACCGTATATGTGGGACAACCTCTAGGTTTTGAAGACCCAAATCACAAGGACAAAGCCTACCTGCTCAACAAGGCTTTGTACGGTCTTCACCAAGCCCCGAGAGCTTGGTACAAGGAACTATCCAAACACCTTCTGAACAACGGGTTCAGAAGAGGAACGATCGACTGCACGTTATTTACAAAGGAGAAAGAAGGAGATCTCATTTTGGTACAAGTGTACGTGGACGACATCATATTCGGGTCCACGAATAAAACACTATGCAAGGAGTTTGAACAGGTGATGCAAGAAAAATTTGAAATGAGCTCCATGGGTGAGATGAAGTTCTTCTTAGGACTTCAGGTTGATCAAACAGACTCCGGTGTCTTCATTCACCAGACAAAATACGTCAATGACATCTTGAAACGGTTCGAGATGTTGAGTTCCTCTTCACAGGGAACTCCGTTAGAGGTTAATCACGGGATTAATCCTGACGAAAAGGGTGAATTAATCAATCCAACTCACTATAGAGGGATCATCGGATCTCTAATGTACCTGACTGCTTCTCGACCGGACATAATGTTTGCTACGTGTCTCTGTGCACGTTACCAGTCAAAGCCGAAGGTCTCCCATCTTATTGCAGTCAAAAGAATTTTGCGTTATCTGAAGGGTACTCCAGATTGGGGTCTTTGGTATCCTCATGATGATAACTTTGATCTACATGCGTATAGTGATTCGGACTATGGTGGTTGTAAACTCGATTACAAATCAACAACAGCAGGATGTCAGTTCTTTGGAAGTCGTTTAGTAACGTGGCAATGCAAAAAGCAGACGTCAGTTTCCACTTCAACAGCTGAGGCGGAATATATTGCGGCTGCCAGTTGCTGTTCTCAAGTTATTTGGATTCAGCAACAGATGCGTGACTACGGTATTGAATGTTCTACTACTCCCATATATATTGATAATTCTGCTGCAATTTCAATTACCAAAAATCCTGTCCAATTTAGCAAAACGAAGCACATCGAAATTCGATATCACTTCCTTCGTGACTGTTACGAAAAGAAGTTAATCGATGTGGTAAAAATCCCCACTCAGGAACAACGCGCTGATCTCTTCACTAAATCATTTGACAAACCACGGTTTTTATATTTGCTAGAGATCAACGGCGTTAAACGTCAATCAGATGATGTTCCTGAAGATATCATTTAAATTGTTTTTCATTTTTTCTTTTCTTAAAAATTTGAAAAATCCAAAAAGATTTTGTTTTTATAATTTTTAGGGGGAGAAAGGTTTCAAGAAAAACCAAAAACAATATAAAATACAAAAACCCAAAAACATCAAAAATTTTAAAATTTTGAGAAGTTGATCTTGTTACAAGAAAGATGATAGTACACAGACGCTATCATACTGAGACATCAAAAAGATTTTTATTTCTGTATAGCTTATTCTCATTTTTCCTTATATTAAAAAAAAAAAAAAAAAAAAAAAAATCGTCACTATCGCTTAGAATTATGTCGGTTGCTTCAGTTTGAAGGACATATCTTCGGATATGTTTGGTCCTTACTTCTACTAGTAGATTATGAGGATAACCATTAACCAGATGACTGAAAGTGACCGGGGCGGTTTATGATGTGTTTTTATTCTTTCGCTGAAAAAATAGTCGTTCATACTTAGTTAGAAGGACACATACTCGTATGTGGTCGGTCCAGCTGATCCATTGGATCGTCAGGATAGCCGTTTACCTGAAGACTTTGACTTGATCGGGGCGAAATAATTTAAATTTTTTTATCCAAAAACATTCATATATTCAGAAAATGAGAAATTGTATCCAACCTTTGGGAAGTGATGGCACACTGACAGTAGCATGATGTTAAAAAGATATAAAGTGAAAAATTGGTCATGCATAGTACTAATGTGATATATTGGTAGGCTTATCTTACTGAATTGAGTCTGGATTTGACCTATCTAAATCATTTAGATTGTCAGCTATGGGTGTACATCTAAGATAAATTGACGAGACGTCACTGTCTAAAGACCAATATCAATTGAGGATATGTCTTATCACGCGTACACGAATTACCATCGGCCCAAATTGGTTCCCCCAAAAGCTAAATTCTTAAAGAATGTTAGATCTTCGTGTTGCAGGTCTGCTTTCATCGAAAGTCCCTTCTAAATCAAATGCTTTAAACATTGATTAAGGAGGAGTATTAAATATTTTATACTTCACCGGCTTTGGAATGATCTCCCTCTGTGATACGTAAGTGTCGACCTGGACAGCGCTCTTCCATGCTGTGATATCTAAAGTTATTATCTCCCTCTGTGATACGTAAGTATCGACCTGGACAGCGATCTTCCATACTGGTATATCTAAAGTTATTATCTCCCTCTGTGATACGTAAGTATCGACCTGGACAGCGCTGATAACTTGGATATCTCCTGAAAAAAATATAAAATAAATGATTTTGGGACAAGTAGATGAATACCGAACATGTATGTGAAAACATGATAAAATCATCAAGTTGCTAATTAAATTCGCAAGAATGTGAAAAGCAACAAAATTTGATGAAAAGCGATCAAAGGGGATCCTATAAGCTTATGGTCGTTTGTCAAAATAAGATGCGCCGATTTGACTGTTCAATATGTTGTGAGGTCCTACATGAGTCAATCAAAATATGGTGGGATACATAGCTGTGATCACAAGCAATTATCAAATGGTCATTGACAGACGAGAGGATGTTTGTTTAAGTTTAAATGGACAAATATATCCATAATCGCATCGGTAATATGCATCGACCAAAAGAAATTATATTGAACTTACTGAGTGCTACAATGTCAGTACTGATCCCATGTTCGGATCTTTCTCACAAAAAGAATGTTCATTATGCCTAGTTTAATATTATATACTCTTTTATTAAGAAAAATCAAAAACATGTGAAAAATCTCGAAAAATCTCAGTAGATAGTCAAATAAGTGTGTATGATTTCTTATTATAGATCCTTCTCAACCAAAAATATTGTATTTTAAATTTTATACAGTTGCTTATTTCAGTTTGAATATTATAAAAATTCAAAAAGATTTTTATTCTGAATTATTTTTATTTTTATTCTTCTTTAATGTTGATGAGAAATCATCCAGTGACAGGTAGTCTGATCCCTGTCCCTCCCTGTAAATACTTTAAAAAAAAAAAAAAAAAAAATCAAAAAGATTTTAGTTCTGTTTGTTTGAAAATCGATGAGAAATCATCGTGACAGGTAGTCTGATCCCTGTCTATTCCTACTAAATGTTTATCCAGTGTGTAGGAATGAAAGAAAACTTCATGCAGGTTGCTAAATGTTTATCTGCGCAACCGACTGTGCATGAAAGAAAGAAGAAGTGACAAGGAAACCCAAAGATGGTTGTGCCTAGAACTAAGCTCTCATCATCGGAAAATGTCTAAGAAAACTAACCAAGTGTCAAAAGTTTATGTTTTCTTGCAGGTTCAAAAGGCACCACGATCGATGGCGGGGAATAAAAAGTTTAAAAGTTTTTTTTTCCAAAGTTTTTCCCTCATTCGATCGAATATGTTGCTATTCGATCGAGTAAATCGATCGAATGAGCCGATTCGATCGAGTCAGTTGTTGTGAGAATGAGAGGTGTTGCGAGACTTATTCGATCGAATAGACTCTCATTCGATCGATTGGTCCAATCGAACAAGTCCATTCGATCGAATGAGTCCAGAAACAGTATAAATACTCAGACTCATTCGATCGGTCAGAATTATTCGAAAAATTTTACAGAAATTTACTCTCAAAATTGTTTACGCGAAACCCTCGTTTTGATCCATTCATCTTATTCGATTTTTCACGTACATCACTAAAATGTAAGATTTTTTGGATTTTAACCGTGTTTTGATCATGTTTTTGGTCGTTTTTGCTCTCGGAAACGGACTTTAGAACGAAACTGATATTAAACTGTTTTTAACCGTTTAAGTCTTGTAGTTTAATGTTGATACATGTTCATAAACTTCAACTGATGTTATCTGTGTGTTGCGTATCTTTAAACGATCGAAAATGTCGATCGGGTTTCTTCACATTCTGGGCTGAGGTTGAAGGAGTCGAATCAGTCTATTCGGTCGAACGAGTCTCTTGTTCGATCGAATGAGACTTATTCGATCAGTAGTTCGATCGAATCAGAGGTCAAAGATGATATCTATCTCATTCGACTGTCTGTGATCGAACTAGATCTCACTCGATCGAATGAGTAGCTCACTCGATCGAATGAGTAGCTCATTCGATCGAATCATTGCTCATTCGATTGAACCAGTCCAGAAAGTTTGAAAATGTTAAACGCATTCAGTCTTTTCGATATCTGTTCGTTCTAACACGTTTATGTTTGCAGATAAAATGGCTGAAGTTGCAGAAGTTTTCATTCCCTTCAAAACATCAATCAAGCACAACATAGTAGCCTTTCTCGACGAAAAGGCAAGCCATGGGAAAGACTTTGCAACAATGATCAAATTCCTGAAACGGTCCAGGATTCACGGACCTATCTCAAGGGTAGTAGAACCCATCATGTCAATTCAACAGGAATTCTGGAGGAATGCCTCGCACGACAAAACTGTTGTGCCGTCGGTAATTCGCTCCAATGTTAGAGGGCACGGAATTGTTGTATCTGCCCAAATCCTCAGGGAAGTCTGTGGGTTTGCTGATGCTGATTCAGATCCTACTGGGTTACATCCTGCTGGAACCAGAGGATGTTTTGCAAGAATGAAGTACGACGGTGACCTGAATGCCGGTCTACTCCATAAAGCCAATCTGTGTCCAGAGTTTAAATATCTGGCACACGTGGTGATGCACTGCTTAGGGCCTCAAAGAACAAGTTTTGACAAATTGAGGGAAAGCATGCAGTTCACAATGGCTGCATTAGTGATGAACCGCCCCTACAACTTCTCGCAGATGACCTTCAGCCATATGGTGGAAAATCTGACAATAAAACAAGGGGCGGGCGAGAAGTTTCTACAGTACCCGAGATTTGTGCAAATGATCGTCGATAGTCAAGCTCCGGGTCTACTGAAAGAAAATGAGGGTGATGTGGTGAAACTGGACCACATGAAGAACGAAACCCTCAACCGTTTAAAATCTTACAAGGATCGCCCCACAAGACCACCACACAAACGGTGTTTTGGGCACGTGACAAATCCGTCTTACAAGGCTCCTCCGAAGAGGAGGTGGAGGAATGCCGCCAGTGATTCAGACGTCGAGAACTTACCTTATCAGAAAACCAGCGACGAATCTGACACTGAGGAGGAAGCGGTACCGGCAGACACCAGAACAGATGCCGAAAAAGAGGCTGATTCATTCTTTAACGTTGAGGTTCTGGATGCTGGTGATGAAGCAAGTGCATCGGATGTGCACTTTGCTGGTGAGGTTAGGGCCGAGGATGTTGCGGGCGAAGAAAGGCCTGCGAAGAGACAAAAGAAGAAGGTTACAAGGAAGTATCGGAGTTTATTTTCTGATCTCCCACGTCCTCCAACGTTACAATCAGTTGGGACTTCGTCTGCTGCTCCTCCCGCTCAACAAGCACCGCCACCAACACAGCAACCAGCAACACAATCAGCACCACAACCGACTACTCAACCTCAACCTGAAATGTCTATACCTCCTCAGGTTGCAACAGAACTGGCTGATCTTCACAAGGCTATGATGAAGATGTTCATGTTCAAGACTGAGCAAGAAGAGCTGAACAGACGGCAATAAGAACAAAATCGACTGAAAGATGAGCAGATTGCCCAACTTCGAGCCGAAAACGACATGCTCAGAATTGAAAACAGTCAGCTGAATGCGACTGTCGCTGATCAGGGCTCTTCTATCAAGGAACTAAGAGAGTCAAATCTAAGCCTTGAGGCGAAAGTAACCGAATTGAAAGGAGATGTTCTACGTTTGGAAGGTCCAACAAATGTTGATGTGGACACAGACGAACTTGACTCTTCAGATGATGGAGGTGAAGGTACTAAAGAGTGAATTGAGTGAATGTAGTGAGGATTTAAATGTTAAATCTTGTTAAATGATGATTTTTGTATAGACTCAGTTTCATATGTAATGATATTGTATTTCATGTTTATGATATTACATATGTTTACTTAAAATTGTTGTTAAATTGTGGTTGTCTAATCAAACAGGTAATGATGATCCGTTTAATGTCCAACCGCTGCAATCAAAAACTGCAGCAGAATTTTTCACATTTCTACTGGACAATCCAAATGAGCAGCGAAACTTCGCAAGTGGAGACTTGGAAGAAGGTGAAATTTCTCATAATTTCACAGAAGAAGAATTGGAACAAATGTTTGAATTATCCAACGTAGAAACAGGCAAGTATCTGGCTTTGCCTCCAACAGAACAAACGTCTTCTTCTGCTGCTACACCTGATTCATCATCATCTACGGCCACTGATCCCTCACACGTCGATCCCTCTCAATTTGATGACGTTGAAATGGAAGACTTGTCAAAGGAAGAGTATCCTGAATACTATACGTCTCAAAATGACGATCTTCCTAACTCTGCAAGTTTCTTCCAAAATGTAACAGAGGAGGAAATACAGAAGAAGGCTGAAGAAAGGTCAAACAATATGGAACAGCCTTCTGAAGCGGATCAAGCCGATTTTTTAGAGAAAACCGAGGAATGCAAGAAAGCATTCAATGCTATTCTTCAGAAGATAAGATCCAGACGACAAGCGAAGCCGACCATTCCTCATACAACGTCATATAAAATGAAGGGTCGCAGAACTTCAGGAGAAATTATCGCTTGGGCATGTCTGAAGGATCTTAACTGCGTAGCTGTCAAGAGAGAAAGGGGGGTTGAATACTTTCAACGTATTACTGATTTGAAGACCCTTCCTACTCATGATCTGAACCGTCTGAATTATCTTGATCTGCTATACGCCAACTCATCTCCATTTGCCACGTATTATCAGAGTGTATTGCGAAAAGAGTACAACACAAAATGGAAGATGATCACACCACAAAGGCCGAAGAGATATATAAGCAAAAAGGAGATCGATCCGATCACCAACAGGCCGAAAGTTATTTTGAAGTACATGCCACCACTCACAATGAAGAAGATTCCTCTTAGAAAGATGAAGCTGGACTTCTACAAATCATTCAGGCATTGGTACTATGATGGAAGACTGCATGAGGCAGTTATTGTGCTCAATGACTATGGTAACTGGAGCACAATTCGTATTTTTGATCCAATGTGGCTCACAAATTTGTCAAGGGAGGATGTCTATACGTTGTACAAGACAGAGATTCTTTATGCTCCTGAAGACATAGAGCAAGCGTTAACGTACAGAAATGTCATTAGGATTTGCTTTGCCTATGACATACATGCAGGATCAAATTGGAAAGAACAACAGAAGAAGTATGCCCAAGAAACTAAAGATTAATTGTCATGTCTTTCGTTTATCTTGTTTCTTGTTGTAATTCAAAGTTAAATCTTCTGATTGTAATTGTTTTGAATTGAATGAAATATGATTTGGAATATTGTGATAGATTATGCTTTAATGTCAATTTTACAAATCTAATACAATTGTGCTTAAATGTTAATCCAAAATTCCAATTGACAGCGTCTCAGGATATGCGGAACCTATGGTAAGTCTGACTGACTGTACCATTTGATCAAGAGAGAACTCCATGAAGAAAGGAGTTTGTGGATGCAACGTATGCACCACTAGTTTTGAGAAAAGAGAGAGTGAGATAACTCCAAGGGGGAGTTACGATCGAGCAAGAGAACTCGATTGGTTACAGGCAAATAGAACTGGATCCAAGGGGGAGTTTGTTAGGACATGAAATGTCACATGTATGTCCCCAGTTCTATCAGGTTGGTTCAACATGAAACCAACGATCGTGAAACCAAGTTAACGTACTGAAAATGTCAAACGAAGCTGATTCGATCGAATCAGTGACTGATTCGATCGAACCAGATCTTATTCGATCGAACCAGATCTCATTCGATCGAATGAGTATCTCATTCGACCGAATGAGTCTTCGGTATATAAACGTTACTTGGGAAATTTCACATGCAGAGAATAGAATACACACTCACGAACCAGCAGCCTACAGAAACACTCTCAATCGTTCTTCGTGTTCTTGGTCGTTTCCTCCAATCCTAGGCGTCAAACCCCTTTAGGAATCGTACCTACGTGCCCGTTGATCACCACCGAATCGCCGTGTTAGAGGATTCCGCACTCTAACACGTTGCCCCGTGAATCGTTGGGAAACCGAGTCCCGAATCGGTCCTACAATTATTAGGCTCCCGACCTTTATGTTTGGCGCGTGGCCATGTGGGATATTATTAGGCTCCCGACCTTTATGTTTGGCGCGTGGCCTTATGGGTTTATGAGGATTCCCAACCTTTAAGTTTGGCGCGTGGCCCTATGGGTTTATGAGGATTCCCAACCTTTAAGTTTGGCGCGTGGCCCTATGGGTTTATGAGGATTCCCAACCTTTAAGTTTGGCGCGTGGCCTTATGGGTTTATGAGGATTCCCAACCTTTAAGTTTGGCGCGTAGCCGTATGGGTTTATAAGGATTCCCAACCTTTAAATATGGCGTGTAGCCGTATGGGTTTATGAGGATTCCCAACCTTTAAGTTTGGCGCATGGCCGTATGGGTTTATGAGGATTCCCAACCTTTAAGTTTGGCGCGTGGCCTTATGGGTTTATAAGGATTCCCAACCTTTAAATATGGCGCGTAGCCCTATGGGTTTATGAGGATTCCCAACCTTTAAGTTTGGCGCGTGGCCTTATGGGTTTATGAGGATTCCCAACCTTTAAGTTTGGCGCGTAGCCGTATGGGTTTATAAGGATTCCCAACCTTTAAATATAGCGTGTAGCCGTATGGGTTTATAAGGATTCCCAACCTTTAAGTTTGGCGCATGGCCGTATGGGTTTATGAGGATTCCCAACCTTTAAGTTTGGCGCGTGGCCTTATGGGTTTATGAGGATTCCCAACCTTTAAGTTTGGCGCGTAGCCGTATGGGTTTATAAGGATTCCCAACCTTTAAATATGGCGTGTAGCCGTATGGGTTTATGAGGATTCCCAACCTTTAAGTTTGGCGCATGGCCGTATGGGTTTATGAGGATTCCAACCTTTAAGTTTGGCGCGTAGCCATATATTTTGCATTAATATAAGTACTTTTTGTGCCATTTCATGCAAATCCTATATACTCATACTTTTCGTTTTTTTTTGCTATGCAAACCAAAATCAATATAGGCGAAAAGTTTGAGGTTTTTTGTAAAAACTTGTGAAGTAATTTACTTATTTGATGAACTTGTAACCAAGCATGTGCTATTGTTAGCGTTCCGGGATTTGGCCGTGAGTATTCCACGCCTCCGACACGAGTGTTCCGTGCCTCTGACGCGAGAATTCTTTTCGCTTTGCCATGAGAATTCCACGCCTCTGACGCGAGTGTTCCGCGCCTCTGACACGAGACTTCTTTCAGATCGAGGAAGGTTTCCTTGTTATACTTGTATTAATCCGAGAGGGGTAAATGTAAATAGCTTAAATCCTTATTTTGTTATCATAATAAATATGGCTCAAGAGTTGAGGGGGTTGTTTTGAAAATTTGGATATTAATTCCATCTCCTTCAAAAAGTGTACCATCATTGCACACGACATGTGCTTTGCTTACACATCTGCATATGTGTATGTATATATATATCGAGAGATATAAAGAGTTAACTCATACATCAAGAAAACACCTTCATTCATCATACGAAAGACATCCAGATCGCTTATTCAGTCCCCGATGATGGTGGTAGAGTAAATTTCATCCATGCGGAAGCGTGATGAGCCCCGGTAGTAACCCGCAAAAGTTGTTTACGGACGCGGAATGGCGCGAATCAACCCGCTATGGAACTCTCTCGTGATCTGCGGGAGCCAGAAATGACCCGCGATACATCCATGATGGCTGAAGTTAACTTGTGGAAGTGCGCATGCGGCTCTTTATGGTTGCTAGTTGATCCTCGTGAGTGCCCAGATGACACGCCGTTAGTGTTTCATGGTGGCACTGTGTCGGGGCTGGAATATCTGAGCGCTTATGTCACCCGCGGGAGCGGCTGTCACGTCTTGCAGTCCGCGTATATGACCTGCCACGGACGGCTTTTAGCACGTCTACTCACATGTGACTGGTGGTGGAGTTGGTCTACTAGAGGGAGTATGGAGCACGCATAATGCCTGCGGGATGCGGAATCGACCCGCCCTAGTTTTACTCGGAGCTTTCATGTGGTCTGCGGAAGCCATAGTGGTGGAATTCATTCGCCGGAAGTTTTGCACGTAGCTCGCGGGAGCCCGAGGCGGTCCACCAGATGCTTTGGATTACCGTGATTGTTGGTGAATATTGTGTTGATCTATCAGAGCTTGCATGCGAAACGAGAGGGTCCCGCCATGAGTGATTAACACGCCATCAATAACTTAACCTGCCGGAGTCCGAGGTTAACTTCTCTTCCCGCAGGTGTTGATGGCATTGCCAACCCGCAGGTGTTGATATGCGGATCACGGCTATGATCCGTGGGTGGCGTTGCCAACCCGCAAGTGTTGATACCCGGATTGCGGTTATAAACGGGTTTTTCCTTCGCACGTGTATAAACTTTCTTGGACATTTTATACTTTGTAAAATTTGCTTTTTATCAAGCGCGGTGCAGACAAGCGGACTCCGTGAATCTAACAAGTTAGAGGCGCGGCTCCTCGGCGGAGGTGGTGGGTGATCCTTAACGGTGTGCATGCATGGAAGCGGAGACTTGATCTCCGATGGCGCGTATGCATGGCAGCGGAATCTTGATCCTTGGTAGTGCGCATGCATGGCGGCGGAGTGGTGACTCGTGGGCGCACATGCATGGTGGCGAAGTCTTGATCTTCGGCACTGCGCATGCATGGAAGCGGAGACTTGATCTCCGGTGGCGCGCATGCATGGTAGCAGAATCTTGATCCTCCCCAGTGCCCTTGCATGGCGGCGGAGTGGTGACTCGTGGGCGCGCATGCATGGCGGCGAAGTCTTCTGCGCAAAACCAAAGGCACGACCCACATGGTGGTTTCCGCCATGCATGCGCGCTCAACTCCCGCCATTGCGTATGAACGCAGATCTAGAGAGACAAACAAGAATATCGAACGTAACTGTTGCTCAAACGGAATCAGATCTGAAGGAATTAGACCCAGATCTAACCTCCGTCACTCTAGAAACACAGATCTGGACATGAAACGGGGAAGATTGAGGTGTGGTTCGTTACCGTCCCACGGATGGCGCCAATGAAGAAACACGAAACGTACCAGGCATAGTTCGGATCGTCTTCTACGGGATGATGTAACCAAATCTCGCTCTCCTCCGTTCAGATCTGCAATGGTTTTTGGGGGTGTGGAGGTGACTGCTAAGAAATCTCGAGGATCTCTTGTTTACAGACACAAAAATGGTTATGGTGGTGGCTCTTATTGAGAACAACAACCCTTAATAAGGAGGTGGAGACCTCCTTATATAGGGAGCCTCATGGCCACCATCATGGTACCCTAATGGGCCTAGCCCAGTTAGGGTTACCTCCACAAAACCCCCTCAGCCCAATAATATTGTATTAGTCCATATAATAAAATAAGCCAAACATAATAAATTAAAGTCGTAAGCCGGGTTTAGTACCATACCCCTACATAATATATGATCTTAATGACTTGATCCACATCATCATCGTCACCAATCCGACAATCCTACAACAATCATATTCAGTATTAATGCATAAAAATACCATTGTCTAAGTACCACCACAAAACATTCATATCATGTTCAAACACCATTAGAGACCCTAAAATCAACGTATAAACAAGTACATACAAAAAAAAACCCAAAACCGTAGATCTACAACCAAAATCATGTGAAAGAAGAGGGAATGATAATAGGTTTTAAAATATATATATATTATAGATAGGTTTCGGTGTGAAATTTAGTGTATGCTTGGTTGAAGGTAATGGAATGAAGGAGGAAAGAAATGAGAGAAGAAATGGAATGAAATAGACAAAGGAATGAAATGGAATGCGAGAGGGAATGAAATAAAATATATAATAAAAACATTTCCATCTCAAAATATTATTTAAAAAAACTGCAATGAAAACAGTAATGGCGGTGGCGACGGTGGTGGTGGTGGTGGTTGCAGTTAGGCGGCAGGGGCAGTGGTTATGGTGGTGGTGGTGGCGGCCGGGCGGCAAGGGCAACGGTGGGGGTGGGGGTTGCGGTGGTAGCATATGTAGTGATGGATATGGTAGGGTAGCAACGACGGTGGTGGTGGTTAGGGAGTGACAATGGTGGTGGCAGTGATGGTCAGATGACGGTGGTAGCGCTGGTGATAAGGTGGTGGTGGCGGCAATGACGGTGCTGGTGACGGTGGTGGTTAGCTGGTGGTGGTTGTTGTTAAATGGTGGTGCTGTTGAGAAAGTAGGGTAGTGGATGAATGAAATGAAAAAAAAAGAAAGAGGGTGAGAATGAATGATTTTGATGGAATGAGATTCCATATGTAATGGATGATACCTGTGACATCTGCCCAAATCCGACCCGACCCAGGTACCCGTTTTCGAATCCGATTCTTTTTATGATTTAAAATTTGATTATTAATCTTTGTAAATTTAACATTAAATAAATTATCTATATATATATTTTTTTTATATATTACTTACTAATAATAATAATTCCTTTCCGCCGTCCCGCCTCTTTCTCTTTCTTGTCGCCGTCCCGCCTTTTTTTTCTCCCTTGTCGCCGTCCCGCCCCTCTGCTTAACCCTTGCGCCTTGACCCCCTTTTCCTCTTAACTCTTTGCTTGTCCTTTGGTTCTTCCCGCCTAAGGATGTCTGCGCAGCTCCACGCGCCAGACTCCTTACAAGGAAGCCTGCGTGAAGACCAGCTGTTCCTGCGATACGCGAGGCGAACTGTTCCCGCGGCGCGCTAAGAATTGTAGTTCTTCCCGCGACGCGCTAAGGATTGTAGTTCTTCCCCTCGGCGCGCTAAGGATTGTAGTTCTTCCCGCGGCGCGTTAAGGATTGTTCTCTGTCTGCCTTCGCCCTCGCGCGCGCTCGAGTCTTCTCGCGCTAGACCTTAAGTCTTTTCTTCAGTTTAGGTCAGCCTGTTTGCTTTTGAAATATCTTATCTTTTGTATGAGCACTGTAGGTCAGTTCCGACATCTGTCCGAAAAGCCACTTTCGGCGCAGCATGCGCACCAATCCTATTGGTTGACAGAAAAAGTGACTGACATAATCTTTTGAAATCTTCTTTTGCATGTCTTGAACAGTGTTTTATCTGACACCTACCATGCTTTGATCTGTAACCTGTCAGCTTTTCCCCATCCCCTGCAGCTGCCGGCATATCTTTTGATATCTTTTGCTTTTGGATTCTTGTGCTTTTTAATATCTTTTGCTTGATTTGATAAGATCTTTTCCCCTTTCAAGGGATTGTGTTCCCTTGGGTTTTCCTATAAATTAAGCTAAATTCTTGTTTAATAACACTACACACACTACACTTAAACACTCCCCAAATCTCTCTCCCTTTTGCTCTCTGCCGTAGTTCCTCAGCAACGCCACTCCTCCCTTTGCCTCCGTCTTCTCTTCTGTTCTGCCCAGAATCTCGGTAAATATAAATATATATATTTTGTTTTAATTTGTTTAACTAACAAAAATCGATACTTACTGCATATATTCAAGACATAAAAACCAATCGTTAAACCAATAACCTCTTATTTATAGGTTAACTTGTGCTTGTTTAAAAGTTGGGTCTTGCATTATCTTTCAACGCACCGTTTACAAGTGAGTAATCTCGTACTTAATCCCCTTTTATTTTTAACGTTTTGGGATGTTCATGTGTTCGTACAACTTGAGTCTTAAACTTGTTTATGAAATTTATGTGCGCAAAACCCCATGTGTTATGGACGTTTACTTGGCTGTTTATTTGTATGTGTGAATCATTAACCGCTTTGTTCGGCCTATTCCGAAGTTTTCATGGATCCATTAGATGAACACGGGAGACCTATCGTTTACGGTTTTCTTGTTTTGTTTACACATGCACGTATGATTATTCGTTTTTGTGCTCGATTGGGAGCACGGATTGAACTATGAGCTATGATCTATTTAGGCTTGATCACAATCTGATTACACCCTATGTTAAACCCCAGTTAAGCACATGTTGCGCGCAGTGTTTGTTATTATCTATTTATATCTATTAAACTTGATTTCTCACCGACACGCAAGTGTTGACGTTTTATTTTAACACATGTTCAGGTTTGCTGTAGCTGCTTTTGGGAATCTCAAGGACACGTATGATGTTTTCTTTTTCTTTGGACCTAGATTAAAATGTAACAAGACAAATTATGTTATTTGAATATTTTGAGTTATGATATGATTTATGTTACTTTACGTATTGTGTTCTGCGCATGCGCAATGAAAATGTATTTATTAAATATTGACACCCAAATAGTGTCACGAGTAATGAAACAATAGGTGGCGCCCCGATGTATAATCCGCCATCGGTCGGGGTGTTACAATACCATTACATTGAACAACCAAACATCATAATTTTTTATCATCACACAATAAATCATTACATTCCTTCTGTCATTCTCGAATACTAACACTCTTAGAGTTTATTTATATATACGATCATTATTGTGTGATTGAATTTTACATGAAAACTAGGGTAAAAAGTAGCATGATTAACCTTTTTTTCTTTTTTATAATAATTATTTATATACATTTCATAAGAAGATGTGATTAATATGAGTATTTCTTATGTGATTAATATGAGTAGCATCTTAATATTTCAATACAATTATATAAAATAGTTACTAAATATATCATAAGATCGCGCATATAAAATGACCAAAGTTAAGGTACCATAGTGTAGGGGTAGGGTCCCAAATCCCCGGTATGACCATTTACTTATTACATAAGATGTTATATTTGTTATGTTATTAGTTGGTTACTAACTAAGGCCCAATGGGCCGGGGGTTGTGGAGGTAATTCCTAACTGGGCTTGGCCCATTAAAGTTAGGGTTCATAATGGTTGCTATGAGTCTCCTATATAAAGAACCTTCATATCTCATTTGAAAGGATCTTTTCTTGGACTCTTGGCCTCCACCAATATTTTTGTGTCTGTAAAAAAGACTCTTAGCAGTCACCTTCACTCCCCCCGGTCTTTCCATGGCAGGTCTCGAGCTACTGGAGAAGAAGATCGAGATGCGGGTTCACATGTGTACCAAAACCGAATAGAACATCCATCTGACCCAGGAGGGGTGAGATCTCATGTTCCTTCAATAACCCATCGTGGGAAATACTTAACCATTACCCTCGGACTAACATGTTAGACCTTGAGGGGTGGTTTTGTGTTTCTTCATTGGCGCCATCCGTGGGACACGAAAACGAACCTCATCTTCGACTCTCTCTTTTGACTTCTAGATATGTTTTTTGAAAGAATAAGAGGGTGAAATAAATCTGAAAACCTTTTCAGATATGAAAATTTTTCAAAAAAAAAACTACCAGTTTCAGATGATAAACCTCCGGATTTGTGATGGTTTTAACTAGATCTGACCATAACGTCCAGATCTACTTTCTAGTTTGGTGGCCAAAATTTCTCACGGTGCGAGATCTGCATTTTTCGGGCAATACAACCGAGATCTGGTTCAGAAATCATCATATATATATGAGTTCTTCCGGTAAAAATCGAAGCTTTCATATTTGCTCCGTTTTCCAGAAAAAAAAAGAGAAAAAGAAAATATTGTACAATATTGTGTAATATGATCGAGAATGGTTCTTCGATGGTGACACATTACAAAAGTCATTCCCAAGAAATTTGTCTTGGGAGATGCACTACGGCGCCTGTCCAGCCACCGCGAAGCAAGCGTGCTTCGCCACCGCGGAATTATCCGTGCTCCGGCGAGAAACTCCAACGCGAAAGCATGCAGACTATAAGCAAGCTCCGCCACCGCGGAAGTATCCGCGCTCCGGCGATTTAACACCTCGCCACCATACATGAATGTCGCCAAACAACACGCTGCCATACATGCTCGAGATGGCGGAACAACAATCCCGCCACCATGCGTGCGCCACTACAACAAGTGAGCTTCGCCGCCATGCATGTGCGCCACCTTAAAGCAACATCGCGCCGCCATGAAGCACAGCGCGTCACCGCGGATCACCATCGCCGCGCATGCACGCCACATTGAAGCAATATCGCTTCGCCATGATGCAACAGCGCGCCACCGCGGATCACCACCAACATACATGTGCGCCGCAGCGATTCAATAAACCGCCACCATGCTTGCACCACGGATAATCACTCCGCCACCGCGCATGCGCGCTACCGCTGACATACACTGCGCCACCATGGATGCGGGCCACCGCGGAATACCGCCATATGCATGTGTTCCGCCGTGAAGTAATACCACTCCGCCACAATGCATACGGGCCGTTTCAATGCAGCGGGTTATACGCAAGATGTGTCGCCATGAAACGTCAATGGCGCCATGGCGGGCCACCTGTGCGATGTTATAGATCAACACTTCGACCACCACGGGTCAATAACACACTGAGGCGGAGCAACCAAGGCAAACGCGGGCCATGCGCGATCCCGGACGAAAAACGATCACTGCGACGTATTACATCGCCGGACGGGTCTTGCCAGCTAGATACACAAACTACACAGTATATAATCTTGGTGTAGCACGTGAAGCAGAAGAGAAGTCTTTGGAAGCCAAGAGTATTTGTTTCCAAACTTTCAAACTAGCCCCTCAAGTATGCTAAGACATTTATTATGGTCTACAAATAATTCAAAACACGAGTCTTGCAAGTACAAGAAAAGCCGCATGTCAGAACTGCGAATGACGGATGCGGAAAATGCGTTAGAAACAAAGCACGGATGGCTACATATCTTCATGTAAGTGAATTATTTTTCAAAAAAAATCTCAAACATTGTGGTTATATTGATTTTGTTTATGTAATAAACAAAATAAAAAGTTTAACGCATATTAATGCAAAAACATACGGCTACACACCAAATATAAGGACGGGCAAGATCCGCTCAAAACGGACACGTTCCGCCCAAAACACCAAAGTTAAGATTGACAAGGAGATTACGAGATTCGCAACAACGAGACGTACAACATATATGCGTTGAACAAACTCGATGGCACGCCTCTTTATAACACGGCGTAGCTGCGAAGTGTTATACGTAAATCGATTTCATTTTATATAAAAGCAGGCAGAAAGCTGCAATATTAATAAAAACGATACCCCATTGTTGGCAATCTAAACTAGCGTTAATTAAACGCGCGCCGGAAATACTCCGGTTCCACCGCGTTGGACATGCTCCGGTCCACCGCGTCGGGCACGTTCCGATCTAAACAAACATGCTCCGGTCCACCGCGTTGAACACGTTCCGATAAAAACAGCCACGTGCCAGACATAAGGGGGGGGGGGCTGATAATAACCCAAACGTCCACGCGCCAAATATATAGGTTGGGGAACCTGATAATGACCCAAACAGCCACGCGCCAAACATAAAGGTTGGGGAACCTTATAATAACCCAAGTCAGACACGATTCGTTCCACGCGCCCCAGACATGTCCTATTCAAGACGGACACGATTCGCCCCACGCGCCCCGGACATGCTCCACCCAAATTCACCATCATGATTTTATAACCTCTTAAAACCCGTTAATTTTAACCCTAAAACACTCCTGATAAGTCCATAGCTCCCCTTTCTTCAAAAGAGCAACTACGGACTTGGGGGACTGGTAGGGGTAGGGTCCCAAACCCCCCGGTACGACCATTTACTTATTACATAAGATGTTATATTTGTTATGTTATTATTTGGTTACTAACTAAGGCCCAATGGGCCTGGGGTTGTGGAGGTAATCCCTAACTAGGCTTGGCCCATTAAGGTTAAGGTTTATGATGGTTGCCATGAGTCTTCTATATAAAGGACCTTCATATCTCATTTGAAAGGATCCTTTCTTGGACTCTTGGCCTCCACCAATATTTTTGTGTTTGTAAAAAAAAGTTTACTCTTAGCAGTCACCTCCACTCCCCCCGGTCTTTCCATGGCAGGTCTCGAGCTACTGGAGAAGAAGATCGAGATGCGGGTTCACATGTGTACCAAAACCGAAGAGAACATCCATCTGACCCAGGAGGGGTGAGATCTCATGTTCCTTCAATAACCCATCGTGGGAAATACTTAACCATTACCCTCGGACTAACGTGTTAGACCTTGAGGGGTGGTTTTGTGTTTCTTCACAAAGACTCATTTGAAAGAAGTTATTTGTTCAAGTCCAAACTATGACAAGAAATAGGTGGTTCTTTTCTCATATAACGTGAGTTGTGAGTTTCCTCTTAAAGGCGGTCTTCAAGTATGTTTTTGAGAATCATGAAAATCTTTTGAGTCAAAGGAAAAAAAATTTGAACCTTAAATTAGTTGAGTAATTGAGTTTAATCATTAAGAACACATATATTTTTTTGTTCAAAAATATATATGTATTAAAAATAAAATTCGGACCCATCGAGATCGATGGACCAAGGCCGGTCGATCACCCGGCCTTGCCTCATAGCCGCCTTGGTGGTATTCGGGCCATACTAAAAAATGAAGATGATCGGGTGAGCTAGTGGTTCAAATGGTAGTTTAGAAAAAAAAAATACAACGTGCCGTCTATAAACACCCTCAACCCACTATTCTTTGGCAAATAGTATATTTCATTAATATATGCTCAACTTAGCAAGAAGCTAAGAAGAGAAAATACACCCGGTACAAATTCATATAAAATTTACACAAATCATTTCAAGATACTAAATTGATTTTTTCTCTTTGTTTATGTTGTTGAAAATAAAATCACACTAAGCCCCGTTTTCTTGTGCATCTTGTAACCTAGAATTGTAGTTTAAAAATCATTTCCCGAATGGAGCACTATTCTTTTAATAAAGTTGGTATACATCAGGTTCGGTGTGGGTTAATTTGTTTACATAATTACTTGAACTTGAAGACCCACTATGGTCCGACCCATCAACAACAAATGGAACGATGTTTTATTCTCTATTATGTTTCTAGTTTTTTGCAATTCTGATGTGTTTTGAATTTTGCTTTTTTATTTCAAGTATGTGGTAGTGGTCCATCAAAGACTCAACGGCAGTTTTCATGTTTTTAATACCAGTTTCTTTTGTTTTCTACATGTAACTAGTACGGAACAGGGAAGAGAAGGGAGGTATTTTATGATTCAAAAAATCGATGTCGTGTTTCTCTCTTTATGAGTGACGGGTTGTGTTTCTCCATGGTGTTATTTGGAACTTGTTCTTGATTTAGGTGGTGATTTATGTATCTTAAACTCATAAACTCAAGTTAGTAAGCTCCTTGGTTTGTATTGGGTGGTGTTTTCTGTCTCTCAATTCGACAGTTGATTATCCGTTTCCATCCGATTTGCTTGAATCCAAAACTTTCTATCAGCACATACTATAATTTCCTATTAAACATACTATGTTGTTGCTGCTGCTGCTGCTGCTGCTGCTGCTGCTGTTGCTGTTGCTGTTGCTGTCTATATCTATATCTATATTTTTTCTATATAAAGAAGTGATGAACAATGAAGTAATTTCATAATTACATAATTACATAATGATGATGTGGGTTCCCTTACCCACCCACAAGCTTTATAGTAGAGAAGCAGCTCACAAGCTAGGAAGCCTAGGAATAAAAGAGCAGCAAGCATAAGCTGTCAGATGAGGAAGCTGGACACTTGCCAGCAAGTTTTCTAAGTTGACCAAGAAGCTTATGCTACAGTAATTTCAGAAAAAGTCACAACTGACCAAAAGCTGACACCTGCCATAAAGTAAAAGCAACTATAAGACAAAATAAAAAGCTGAGCTGACCTTACATTGAAATGGCATATATCCAGTCTGCATGATTTGAAAGGAGAGTTGACCTTTTCTATTTAAGAAACTTCAGCTTCCCCGGATAAGATTCAAAACTGCCTATAATTAGGACACTCCACCAAAGGTATCATTCATTCTCATTCACTTTATTCTCTTTTAACTCTATTTTCATACTCCTACAATCTCTTTTGTATCATATCATTGATTCTCACGCTAAAGGTTGATCGTAGGAGGCCCCTCCTACGGTGAGACTAACCGGTCGTGTATTCTTTGATTCTTAGTAGGTTAGGAAGCTTCGATATGATCACACTCTTGAACCGCTATATTCTCATTGTTTGCTATACTCGTTGTAGCAACAAGTGGCGCCCACCGTGGGGCAAGGGCTACTTAGAACAACAATTTCTGTAGCTTTAGCTCCATTGTTCTCAAGTATTATCCTTTTATAGCTGAAAAGTGTAATCCTAATCAAGGCATTCCTATGAACGATGATAGGCCAGCAAACGAATCCTCGCAGGAGGAAAACGTTGGTTGTAGTTCACCGGAAATGAGCCGACCTTTGGTCATGTCATCACAATCCTTTGAGTTCCAAACACCACCCTCGCCTAGATGTGGAACATTCTCCCCAAGGAGTGATTTTCTCCTTCCGATGGAAAGAATAGATATGATGCCGGAGGGTGTTAAACGGAACTTCCTTAAGCTCATGGAGCTGATGAACAACTATGCTCAAGAAGAGCGAGCTATGGGGTAAGAATAAGGTTAGATTATGACGAAGAAAATGAGGTCACGCTTTGCCCCACGCCTCGTCCATTAAACACTAGCACACCTTCTCCATCAAGAATAACCGCTCAGGGACCTAACAGCTCGCAGGTAGGAGAATACAAAAATATAAACTCTCCTCGGGAAATGGTAAGCCTCACAGCTTCACCCATAACTCCTATTGGAACAGGAGAATTCACCATGGAATAGCTTTTTCAAAGCTCACCCGTTGTGGTACCCCCCCCCCCCCACAACAAGCACCTCATTGGCAGAAGCTTTAAAGTCATTACCTCTGGCAAGAAGCATGATAACATCACCTATGGTAGAAGCTACATGCTCCATGCCACAAGCTTACCTACAACCATGCCTCATGCTGCCCGGTATGACATACCTTCAGATGGCCACCTTGATGATGTCCCAGTATGGCCAACCATGGCCCGGAATCTTACAATGGAAAGCTTCTCAAGGCTTCCCAACCATAAGCCATCACGTGGTAACCGAAGATCCAAGCATCATCGCCACTAATACAGAAGTCTTGACACACTTGGAACCCTACCAACCCTACAAGCTGTCAACCTTGTCATGCTTCTCCGAACATATAGCAAATTTGTGTTTCAAGCAGAAATCAGGATGTCGGCTAACGTTAAGACCTATGATGGAATAGAAGATCCCGAAGATCATCTCCAGTTCTTCATGGGAGTAGCTACCGTATAAAGATGGAACAACGCGGAGTGTTGTCACATGTTCATGCAAACTTTGGTAGGACCTGCTAGACTTTGGCTTAACACCCTTTCGTCAAGAAGCATAGCTTCATTTGATGATTT
This sequence comes from Bidens hawaiensis, assembly GCF_021521415.1. NCBI lineage: Eukaryota > Viridiplantae > Streptophyta > Magnoliopsida > Asterales > Asteraceae > Bidens > Bidens hawaiensis. Next base: position 78,267 of record NW_027496778.1, read on the forward strand.
ATATCAAAGCTTCCTGACCAACTTCACTCAACAAAGAAGGTGCACCAAAGATACGGCTGTCCTACACCAAATTAGGCAAAAAAATACGAAGATCTTAGAGTCTTCATGGATAGATATAGGAAAGAATGCTTGAATTATAGCGGTGCTTCAGAAAAGATGTGTGTGTCCGGCTACATGAATGCCATAAAGGCCAAGAAGCTGGTAACAAGGTTCCATGAGAACATTCCTCAAACCATGAAATATGCTTTCGAAAGAACATAAGCTTTCCTTAGGGGGGAGGAAGCCTTAGACAACCAAGAAACAAGGAAACGTAACTATAGAAATTGGAGAAGCTACCCCTGAGAGGGGAAGAAGCCACAGTTCTAGTCCCTCATTGAGAAACACCCTCAGAAGTACCACAAGCATAAAAGGTCAGATGACAGAAGCCGTTCTTCTCGAAACCAAAAACCACAAGAGAATGACAAGCTTATATTCTCCGTGTTAACTAAAACTCCACAAGAGATCTTGGCCTCCGAGTAGGTAAAACACAACTTTCACCCCCTGGTCCGTTGTCTAAACCAACAAACAAGAGGATGCGGGTAAGTTTTATGCCTTTCACAATGACATTGGTCACCATACCAATGATTGCTTCCAAATGAAAAAGCGTATTGAAAACGCCGTTCAAAGCGGTGAGTTAGCTCACATACTCAAGGATCCAAAAGAAGGTAAAGGGAGCGGAAAGAAGGTGTTCGAAGTAAACATGATTCAAATTTGCAAAAGGCAACGAACGCTCGCCTGGAACCAACAGAGCATATGCTTCCATCCGACAAACCCTCACAACAAAGTCACAACTCCGGTCATTGTAGAAGCTGAGCTTAATAGCTTCCCCATAGACAGAGCTTACATGGATTGTGGGGCAGAAATGAAGTTATGTATGAAAGATATTTCCTAAATCTCCAGCAAGAAATTAAGAATCAATTCCAACAAACCAACAACTCTCTTAAAAGTTTCATTGGAGAGAAGGTAGTTCCCATGGGGAAGCTCACCTTAGATGTTCGGTTGAAAAACGGAGACCTCTCTTGAGTTGAGAAGCTTACCTTCACCGTGGTAAGGTACCCATCTAACTACAATATACTCATCGGAAGAACTGGAATTGCAACTTTCGATGCAGTAGTATCCACTGCCTATGGCATGATGAAATTCCCCACCACGGGAGGAATAGCTACAATGGTACCAACACAAAAAGCTTTACTCATAGCTGCCGCAGAAGAATCATGGGAGCTGAACGAAGATACAGAAGATGACCTTGTGCAGGGAATAAGCATCAATCCAGCTTACTCTGAACAAACCATCAAAGTCAATAGTAAGCTTCCCTCTCAGACCATGAGTAAGCTAATAACTTTATTCCTTGAACATCTACCCACACATAAACCATTCCCTCAAAATAAGAGAAGCCTGGCTGCCTACAACGAGGTGGATAAGTTTGTTAAATCCGATATACTCCGAGAGGTAATATATCATTATTTGATTGCTAACCCCGTTATGGTTAAAAAAATCTGATGGATCTTGGTGAATATGTGTGGATTTCAATGATCTTAACAAAGCATGTCCTAAGGATAGCTACCCCCTATCAAAAATCGACTGGAAGGTAGACTCCCTTACATGCTTCCAATACAAATGCTTCTTGGATGACTACAAGAGATACCACCCATAATAGAGTTCCTCAAATAAGGGAAGCTTCCCACCAATGAAGAGAATCCCTGAAGATCAAGCTTAAGGCTAAACAGTATGTGATAAAAGATAATGTCCTATACAAAAAGGGATATTTGAGTCCTTTACTACGATGTGTGGGACCAGATCAAAGCAACTATCTTATGAGAGAAGTACATGAAGGCATTTGCGGGACACAATCCGGTCCAAGGTCGGTGGTAACTGGGTTAATGAAACTTGGATACTATTGGCCAATAATGCACATGGACTTCACGGAAGTCATCCACAAATATGAAGCTTGTCAGCTCCATGCTCTCATCAAAACAAACCCAAAGCACAACCTGGTACCCATCATTGCTGCTTGGCCATTCCACAAGTGGGGAATGGACATTGTTGGTCCCTTCCCCGAAGCAGATGGGAAGGTAAAGTTCCTACTGAGCTGTAGACTATTTCACCAAGTGGCCAAAAGTTAAACCCCTGGCTTCCATAAAGGGGAAGCAGGTAATAAACTTTGTGTGGGAAAACATAATTTGTAGATACGGGATGTCGAGTGAAATAGTGACGGATCATGGAAGCAATATGTTGAGAAACCATTCAGCCTTTAGTGCAAGGAGCTGCAAATCAAACAAGTGTTTAGCTCAGTAGCATACCCCCAATCCAACGGTCACGTTGAATGAATGAACTGTAGCATTGTGGAAGGTATCAAGGCAAGATTGGGAAAGTATGGAAAAAACTGGTTAGAAGAGCTTCCAAACGTTCTTTGGGCTATCCGGACAACAGAGAAAACAAGTCATGGCAAAACACTCTACAATCTTATCTTTGGCTCATAAATTGTCATCCCCGCAGAAATTGTGGTAAATTCAATAAGGGTGAGAAACATAAATGAGGAAGCCAACAAATCTGAGGTCCTGCTTAACCTTGATCTCCTAAAAGAAGCCCGCGAGCAGGTTGCATTGAGGAATCCAAATACAAGAAGAAGCTGGAAGCCTTCTACAATACAATGGTAAGAAAGGAAGTGTTTAAACCTGGAGACTTGGTCGTCAGAAACAACGAGACCAACAGAAAACCCGACACTGGAAAATTGAGACCTAATTGGGAAGGTCCCTATGTCATCAAAGAAGCTCACATGGGTGGATCCTACAAGCTCAATGACATGGAAGGAAGGTGCCACATGACTGGAGCGACAAGCACCTCATTTTTTTTTTAGTTTAGGACAACAATTCAAGGTTCTTGTAATAGTTGTTTTGATTCAATGATATTGAAAGGATCAATGAATGATGTTGCATTTTGAGTAACAAACTTGTTTTTTATCCTATCTAAGGGTGAGCCCCTCCAAACTAGGCTCCATGAGGTCCGACGTAGTTCCTACTCATGCAAAGGGTTGAGCTCCTAGGCCATATCTCTCAACAGGTAACAAGACGCTATATCTTCCTGTATACAAGGTGAGTTCCTAAAACAATACAACTCCATGGAACACTTAGAAATATACTATATCCATGAAACGATACCGAGCATCTCTTATCAATTAGCTCCTTAATTACTAAAAGCTTAGGACTTGTATAACAATATATATACCACAAAACGAGTTAAGTAAAATCTTGTGGACTGACAAGCGGATAGGATAAACTTTGCATCGGTTCTTAGTTACCAAGCTAAGGAAGGGTGACTACAGTATACCTCCTTAACGAAGTTTCAAAGACATTGCAACAATTGCAAACAAGTATATAAGGTAAACTACAAAACTAGAATTTAAAACATTAAAGGCACTATTTTAAGGTGCAACATACATAATGAGCATAAGATAATAATTGTTTGTGACAACAATGGCTTACATAACCAAAACATAAAAAAGATTCACACCCGAAGCTTAAGATAATAATTGTCTACGCCAACAAAGGCTTACAAAACCAAAGCACAAAGAAACTACACAAATGAAGCTTAATAAAAAGCTACTCATCAGCAGTAGTATCTTCACCATCACCAACGGAGATCTTCGGTGCATCACCAAAGAGGTTCCCATAAAGCATACCAACTTCTCTATCAAAATTATCCTGGGAAGCTTCATCGGTGGCAAGAAAAGGAGTAAGCTCAACTTCTCGCAAGGGGGAGGGGGTCCGCTCAGAATCATCAACCTGGGAAGGAGTAACCTCAACTTCCTCTTCATCTTTGTCAGCTGCCTGGTCAGTTGGGTCCTCGACATCAGCATTAGCTTCATCATCCTCATGGATCTCATTGGAGTTAGATTGCCCAGTAAACTTAGGAACCATGGCTTGGATCACCTGATGTGCCAACTCTTTCTTGAGACCTTCCGGCTCAATAGCTTGAAAAGCCAAGAAAGGGAGGTTGTGACAACGGACAACGACCTCAAAGTAGGGAAAAGTCTTCATTTCCATGGCTCTTACAGAAGCTGCAAAATTAGTGGCGGCATGGGGTTGATAGCTTGAAAGTCCCTCAAGGGGACGACCAACTCGACCTGCTTCAAAACCGATAGACAAGCCATGACGACGACTATGAGCAATGGTCCTTGTATAAACTTCACCAAGGGCCGAATTAAACTCACCACTATGAAAGAGGTAGGAAACGACATGAGGAATACCATGCTCAAACATCAAATGTTTTTCATAAAAGAGATAGTTAACTTGAGCTTGAAGATCAGCAATGGTAACGGAGGTAACCAACTTCTCATCAACCAGCTTTTGCTTCTCACTTTCCAGCTTCTCACGCTCACCAACTAGTTTCTTCTTCTCCTCAACAAGCGAGTTTATCTCTTTACTAACCTTCTGGCACTGCTCATAAAGGTCCTTGGCATAAGCTTCTACCTTAGATCGAAGGCTCTTGAGGAAGGTAGCATCAAGCTCCTCGGTCTTTTGCTCAGGTGTGTTCAAAGTGACATCATGCTTCCTCCATACTAGAGGAAAAGGCAGGACAAAATTCGACACAAAAAAGAACTTATCTTTCCAAGGAGCCGAAAGCCCAACAGTGCTCGAAATTAACCTAGCCTCGCACCGAGTTTTCTCCACAGTTTACCAGTTCCCATTCTTTGCAAGCTGAAAGAATCGTCGATACATGGGTAGGAAAGGTTCATAACCCAAATAATGACACACGATCTCAAAATGTAGACCCCTTGATACACCAACGGGAGCTAATTATCCAAGGCAAACGCCATGATATTCCAAAACACTCAGAAAAAACTTCGAAAAAGGATATCAAAGATTCGATTGATCGAAGTATCAAGTGTAAAAACATGATTTACCTTTCGGACGGCCCGAAACGGGAGTAGAGGGATTAGGTATTTCAGGCTTCAACTCAGCCTCAATCCCATAATCTAAACTAAATCGATCAAGTGTTGCATTAGTCAATTTTGAAAACTGGGTAGCCATGTCACCCTTGGAACCCATGATCGGCAAAATAAGGAAGAAGAAAGGTTTATCTTTGGAAAGGAGAAATCAGAATTAGGGATCGCCGAAAAATAAGGAGAAGTTATAATAGAGGACTAAGGGAAAAACAAATATGAGTTGTGATTAATGGCGGTTACATAACTTATAAGTTGATTTTTGAAATCCAAATCCCAAAAGATAGGGACATGTGGGAGGTCAGGATTGAACTAGGCCACAACGGTAACTGTTAGCCTTATAATGACTTCCTAACGAGAGGTCCAATCGATCAGGTGGAGCAGGCAACAACCATCAAAACTGATAAAAATAATAATAACCTCCAGGTCACTACAAAGCTTCCAACTTCCACCCTGATGCTCCACGAACGAAACGCTAAGGATGTTTAGCTTCCAGGTTCCACCCTGACGCTTCACAAATGAAACGCTATGGATGTTTAGCTTCCAACTTCTGGACCACAAGTCAAGGAAACATTTTCCAGCTCTTGGGCTCCCCCATAACAAATCCCAATACAAAAATGGGTAATGCTTTGGTCTATAAAGAGGCATGACGCTAAGCCCAAATGCATTAAACAACCAGGGGAAACATAACGAATAAGTGTTGAGTCACAAGCTTTCATCATTACAATCTGAATACTTCTAACTGGAGGCTGATGACATGGGTACCCTTACCCACCCACAAGCTTAATAATTGAGAAGCAGCTTACAAGCTGGGAATCTTAGAAATAAAAGAGCAGCAAACACAAGCTGCCAGATGGGGAAGCTTGACACTTGCCCAAAAAGTTTCCTAAGTTAACCAAGAAGCTCACGCTACAGTAATTTCAGAAAAAGTCACAACTGTCCAAAAGCTTACACCTGCCATAAAGTAAAAGCAACTACAAGACAAAATAAAAGTTGAGCGCATGTTACACTGAAATGGCATATGTCCAATCTGCATTTTAGAAAAGGAGAGCTGACCTTTTCTACTTAAGAAGCTTCAGCTTCCTCCGAGAAGCTTCAAAACTGCCTATAAATAGGATACTCCACCAAATGTATCATTCATTCTCATTCACTCTATTCTCTCTAGACTCTCTCTTCATACTCCTAAAATCTGTTTTGCATCATATCACTGATTCTCACGCCGGAGGTTGATCGTAGGAGGCCCCCTACTACGGTGAGACTAACCGGTCATGTTTTCTTTGATTCTTAGAAGGTTAGGAAGCTTCATAGGATCACACTCTTGAACAACCATACTCTTATTGTTTGATATACTCGTTGTAGCAACAATTATCAAGTTAATAATTCTTATATTATTCTCCATTTTTATTGTATTTAGTGTACTTGTAGAAGGTGTAAGGAATGCAATGGCTCTTAGTGGAACTATGCTCAACAATTACCTTGTTAGGGACTTTTGTCTTCAAAACAACACTTGCACCATTTTCTACCTTAGGTGATCATCTTTTGACATTTACTTTTAAATGTTTTGACTTTTGTACCTCCATAGGCTATGTAATAGTCAATTGTGTCAGTTTGGGACCTTGGTTAAGTTGAGCAGGTTGAAAGTCATCATGGGTCTATGTTTAATGTATTCAATCTCGTAGATCATTTTATTATAAAAATAAATTGTTGCCAGTATTGACATGTAGAATGAGACTCGATCTTTATCCTCGTCTCAGATCTTCAAAAGATCTATCAGATTACGCGTGAATGTTTTGATCAATGAATATATGATTCATTATTCAATATGGAATCGATTCACATAAATTCTTCTATGTATAAAGGTTTATCCTTCATCTATTTTGAAGTTTTGATAGAAGGATTCCTCTACCAATGTAAGATAATCAACTCCATTCATTCGAACAGCTTCCATCGAGTCTTTGCACATATCCTTTTTTTCTTTTCACTTTCTGAACCTATGTTTGTTTTCGGAAAACATAATATGATTTGGCTTAGGATTGTCTATATTTATTAATTCCAGGGTTTCTCTGAATTTGAAAGTTATCACTTAGTAAGTTTCCATACCAAGGCTCAATCCAATTAAGTCCGAAGCGTCTACCAGTGTCGCCATATCCCCTTTTTTGAGATGAAAATTTAATTGCGATCTCATTCCTTTTTTTTCTTTTTCGGAACCGTTTAATTCATTAAATAAATTAATTCGTTAGACATATGCCAATTAGAGTCACACTTATGGATCTATTAGCAAAAAGTCGATGGGTTCTAAACAAAGTAAAAAACTTTCCTTAAGTTAAACGAATGAGATGAAGAAGATTAGCACACATTTTATTTGCATATGATGGAAAACGTTATTCCTGAGTGCTGGCCACTAAAAGTTCGTAATGACCTTGATGTGTTCTAAAAGAAATTTAATTAGATATATGTATACTGTTCACATACTCCCTAGCAAGCTAGACGAGAGAGAGAGAGAGAGAGATGTGAGAGAGACAATTCATCATTATCATTTTTTCAAATATATTTAATAACATCCAATCAATTACAATGAAGTAAGAGGTAAACGACTAATAAGCTGCGCCTACAATCATTATTTTTATTTCTTTTCAAATAGAACTGCAACATTTTAATTTACTTGTTCTTTTTGAATTACAAAAATCAAAATTCTGAACATCACGATTAAAGACTCCTGAAACCCAAATTTCAATATAAAAAAGTTATTCGGGCTCCATATTCAAAAAACCCAAATCTATTTGTAATGGGCGTGCCTGAAACTAGTATTAACTTGTAACTAAAGTTTAGCTTGGTATTTGGCACTAAAGAAATCAAAAGTGAAAGTTTTAAATAAGAATAAAAATCAATCATTTTTGTTAATTAGCTTGGAATTGTTACGGTTATGGTATGATCAATCTATGGTCGACAAATGTTAACTATCAGTACTAAGATGCATGTCGATTAAGATATAAGTTTAGTGGAGTTAGCAATAAGCCGCAGGTGACCTAGCTGTAGAGAGTCTGTTAAACACTCGAAAGTCATGGCTGGGTTCAAATTATGAAAAGTAAAAGGATATTTACATTGAGGAAAGCAATAAGCCGCAACACGAGTTGAGTTTCAAGCATTCAGTCGAACACATGAAAACATTTTGCTAAACGGATTGTGTTCGTGTCAACCCATATATGTTTTATTTTTATTTTTTAAGGATTTGTTTAATGCCTTAGATTAACATGGTTGGGTATGTAAACTTAAACTTCATGATTTTATAGCAATATTGATATAACATTAAGTAATAACATCATATCTGTATTTAATTTTATTATAAGCTAAACTTTTAAAAGTTAAAAAAAACATGTTCAATTAATAGAGTAAATAAAGACACAATAATAATAATTAATGCTAAAGATATCATGGAAAATGAAGAAGGGCTTATAAATAGTACAATAATAATTAATGTTAAAGATATCACGAAAAAGGAAGAAGGGCTTAGGCTGAGGGGTGTGGAGCGCGAGAGGGGGCGCGTGAGCCCATCCGCTCGCGCCCCGGGGCGCGAGCACCACACCACCGAGGCGCGAGAGGGGCACGAGAGGGGCGCGAGCACGAAAAACAAAGCAGGCGCAAGGTGGTTCGCGGGTGAGGATGGGCGTAAAGGTGGCCTGGGAATGCGTGAAGAGCCGTTGGGGCTTAAACAGAGCCGTTGGCTCTTTATTTTTATTAAAAAAAAAAATTTTAAGAATGACGATTCCTTTTTCACGTTAGTTTTGATGCGACAGCCAGGAGGTGAACTGGCGGCGTTGCGGTGGTAGTATGGTGGCCGAAGAGAAAGTGGCTTGCTGGTGGTGGAGCTCGTTGCAAAGAAGAGCACAAGAGAAAGGGAGAACGAGATATAGTGATGGTAGATGATTTTGTAGTAAGTAGGGGTGGAGTTTGGTGATGATACGGCGGTTGCTAGAGGCTGGTTATGGTTCCCGGTGGTGACGGGTTGGCTATGGTGCATCGCGCGGGGGTGTTACGGTGGCTTTCCGGTGGCCATATGGAGAGAATTGGTACTGTTGAGATGGAGCGAGTGAGAGTTGCTGCCGGTGGTGACAAAGATAGTTGTTGGAGATGGCGAACGTGGTTGTTGTAATGGATGATGATGAATGCCGTTGGCTCTTTTAAGTTTATTAAAAAAAAAAACCGCTCGCGCCCCTCCACACCAGGGCCAGGGGCGCGAGCGGGGGCTCCAACACCCATCTTATCAAGTTTCTCTCTCTGCCACACGTCACAATATTATTGGCTGGAGCCCCCACTCGCGCCCCCTCTCGCGCCCCCCACACCCCTCAGCCTTATAAACAGTAAAATAATAATTAATGCTAAAGATATCTTGAAAGAAAGGAAAAAATGTCTTATAAATACCACATGAGAGAAAGAGAAGATCCAAAATCCTTTTGTGGTACATCAATATGTTCATATATATCAACTAGAACATCTGTTAACGTAATCACTTTTTGCTTGTGGTTGTCGCCACAACTCCCACTGCCAACCTGAACACCACAGCCAGCAGTTACATCATATCAACCCCTACCACTGCCGACCACACCACCTCCATCACCCGCAAACCTCAACACACTCCGCCATGCCAAAGAGTAGTAGCACTCCGAATTCACCATTGCCATCGTCATCATTTTCATCCTCTTGCAAACCAACTACACAACGCATTTAGTTTTCCTCCAATCCATGTTTTCACCGACAAATTGCAAACAACAATGGGAAAAATGATCCCAATCTAAATTTTCATAGGATCAGAAGGAAAGATGCGGGAATTTGCTGAAAGAATTGGTTGGAAGATGTCAAAGAAAGATGAAGAGATAACCCAGAGATTTTGCAAGGATACCAGGGATACTAAACATGTGTTTAGTAACCCCGATATCCTTGCAAAATTCTATGATCATCTCTTCATCTTTCTTTGATATCTTCCATCCTATTCTTTCAACAAATTCCTGCACCTTCTCATCCTGATCATTTGAAAATTTTGATCGGTGTCATTTTTCCCATTGTTGTTTGCAGACTGTTGGTGAAAACTTGGATTAACATAAAGTACATTTGTTGTGTGGTTGGTTTGTAGGGGGATGAGATTGGTGATGGTAATGGTGAATTTGGAATGTTGCCATTCCTCAGCATGACGGAAGGTGTTGATGTTTGCTGGTGATGGCGATAGTGTGGTCGACAATGGTAGTCGATGATATGATGTGACCGCGGGTGGTGGTACTCGGGTTCACAGTGGAAGCAGCGGGGACAACACAAGCATTGCGGTTGAGGAAATTTGGGTCCGTTGAAGTGAATATGTATGACGACATAATTTATCTGGATTCTTCTTGAACATGGGCACCAACGCTAGCGGTTTGAATGCGTGTTACATTTTCCGTAAGCGATGTGACTCGTGGTGCATTAGTACACCATTAGTTAATTCGCACATTCCTCAATTGATGCACCCATGTAAAAGATTTGCACCAGATGTATATCAAGAACATCATCACTGCCATTATTTATATCTTGTTTGATTATTCCTTGTTGAGGTACTCTCCTTCAAATTCAACACCATTAAAACATTTCTCTCAATCTTTCATATCAAATAATAACAGTGGAACGTGAACAAGCATATATAACACACAAGGTTTGTTGCTTGTATATTTCTTTGCATCATGTTAATTATTTTTTATATTAATCTTATTTTTTTGATTGTTTTATTGTCAGATCATTCAAGGAAGTGAAGATTAAAATTTGTGTTAAAAATATGATGTATTTTTTATCCTGAAATTCTAAATTATTTAAACCCAATATAGTTTTTCTAATTGGTTTTATTTTGTGTTTAAATGTGTTTGGGCTTTGCTCTACTCGTTGCTGCTTGGAAGCCTGTTGCTGATGTGTTGAAGTCTTGAAGTCCATGACCCAACTTATTATGTTGTAAAATGTTAGGGCTCATTATTGTTTAGAGATTGAATCCTGGATTGTATTAGTGTTAGTTCATCACAATGACGATCTAATTAGGTTCGTTCTAGTTGTATTCCTGTATACAGATATGTATTATTGTTTCGGTTGAAGATTGAGTTGTGTTATTGGTTTGATCTGTTTCAATAAAAGAGTATTTTGATTTCTGATGTTTTGAACCCGGTTACCTATTTGATTCTCCAAATGAAACCAATCCCGGTAATTACCTATTTCTGATGTTTGTGATAAGGGTTTATACTTTTTTTGATATCATCAATGTGTTTGTGTATTGAGCATCTTTGATTTGTGGATATTGTGGGAATGGTGGCTCAGATTGTGTTATTTGGTAATGTAAATTGAGGTGTGTGTTGTTATCCGATTGCCTTAAGTTTGATGGGACGTTGATGTTGAAATTTGATCCTAAAGTTATTTACTTTCCAATGGTTTTGTTTTTCGAACATGAGAATCGCAACGATTTTCCTTTTCGGGGTGTCACACATCCTAAAGTTATTTACCTTTGGCAACCCCTCCATTTAATGCAAAATGAACGAACTTCATATGAGCATCTTATGTTGTTTGTCTTCACAACATTTTAGGAATTTGGACTGACGATTCACCTTTAATAGGAAGATTAACAACTTCCGTTGGCACCGAGCTTACCGTAATGGCTTCTCCATACTGATACTTGGACCACATTCTTGTTCTAATCTTACATTACTGTTAATTGTCTTGTGATCAATGAAACCCAAAATTAGGGATTATAGTTGGTTTCTTCCAATGATGAAGAATGAAGAGAATCTGTGTGGTGTTTGGTGGCTGAATAATGAAAATAGTTGATAGTCATTGATGCTATCATGGTGCTTAGAATAAAGAAACATAAGTTCTTGCTTTTTCTTTAATATATTATGGCTTTAGCAAGAGTTTCAACTGAAACAATTCTACCCTGTGTTTTTCGTATTTACAAATTTAGTAGAGCATTTAAGTTTTAATAAAATAAATAGAGTAAAATATATTTCAATGTAAAAATGTATTATGTATCTTTGATAACATATTTATGGAACTAAATCGTCCGATACATATCTTAAAATGATTTTAGTAATAAGAAAGATACATTTTCCTATGAAAGATTGAAGTTATATTATAAATAAGTTGTATGCTTTAATAATTTGTATCATAATATGACATGAAACAATATCAGAAAAATCCGGCAATAATTTTGATATCATCTTAGAAGCATAAAGGCCGTAACACTATTATCATTAATGTAAAACGGCTTCAGGTTGGGGCAAAACGAGTAGAAACAGCTGCACAAAAGGGCAACTCATACTCGATCAACCTACTCTTCAATCAAAGAAACTAGAGAATGGAAATCGGTAATAAACCAACTAGAAGCTTAAGGAGAAGATAGACCCTTGTCATAGGCAGAATGATACATGCGATAATGAAACTATAAACGTTGGAAGACCGAAATACCAAAGATTTGAAACAATGAGCAAGATTAAAACAGACATTCAATGGATTCTTTCATGGGATGATAAGTAGCAACGCTGCAAGAAACCGTTAGAGTGGTCTTTTAATTGATGAACATTGGGAATGGATCTGAAAAATATTTAAGCGATTCTCTAAGATTAAATTTGTTTAATGATACATATAGACCAAAGTTTGCATCTGGTGGCTTCAAAAATTTTCTAAAAATGAGGCAGATTTTTTTAACGTTGTTTGGGACGGGGGAAGTGACAAATCTACACGTTCACTTTCATCAAGAGATTTTGGGATCATTTTGAGGTGTACTTCATAAAAATCATGGCGATATCAATGAAAATGGTGAAATAAGTAGGAGATGTAACTCGACTTTTATAGGTATAATTCCCAAGAGGCAGGTTGATTTCATTGCTTTGTACGACTTTAGACCTACAAGTCTTTTATATAATTCTAATATATTAGACTCAAGGTACCTAGCGCCTCATCTTTATTTTTTAGTAACAATTAAGCCCTGATTGCATAATTGTCTAACTACATAAATTGGAAATTTGGAATCTGCAAGTTTTATGGGAGTGAGAGACGAATAGGTGCCTACTGTTTCACATCTCAAGTTGTCTTCGTTTAATTTTTTATGATTCCGATTTCTTGTTTATATTTTGTAGTAAAAGAAACGTTTAACAATTGTTATCTATCTTAATTTTTTGGTAGGTTTCATTTTGATTTGATTGTGTTTACGTTTTTCATGAAATTCAAAAGGCAAGAATTTTTTTTGTGTCATTAAGGGAATGATGATATGGATTCTAAGATTCTAAAATATAAAATCAAGGTTATTTGTAATATGTATTTTGTTTATTATGTCCAATGAAATTTGTTGATCACCATTGTTTTATTTCTTGATTACTAGGCTAGCTCCAGCAAAAATCTTAGATGGTTTGGAGAAATTGAGAAGGCATTTCTTTTGGCGCGGACACTTGGGTAAGAAAACCATAAACTGATTTCATGGGACAATAAGGTGATTGCTTCGAAACTGTTGGGGTCTAGGAACTCGCTTATTGAGGGTGGCTAACCTTGGCCTCTTATCTAAATGATCGTGGAGAATCTGTAATATATGCTATCCATAAAACATCTAGATCGTTGGTGCCAATACTAGAGAAAGACTGATTGTTGGGGCTTGGAGCAAAGTAGCAAACTATGAGGTTGAATTCAAGAATTGCATCAAAGGTGTGATCGGTACGGGTAACAAAATTCGGTTTTGGTTAAACGTATGGACTGATTCGATTCCCCTAAGAGGATGATCCCTGGAGCTGTTTGCAATTAATCACGGCTCAAAAAGGTTGTGTTGTAATAGCTTGCTATAAAAGGTTCGGTGATTTGGTTTTGTGGGATTGAAGATGGCAAAGATTGTCTTCATCGGTGGTAGAATTGAATCAATTACAACGAACTCACAGGAAAATGAATATCGTTCACGAAAGTTTAATTTTTGGTACAATCAATTACACAGAAAATTTATGATAATACTAAAAGTGAAAATAGAAAGGTTTCTTAATGGAACAATTGGATTTCGAAGAAGGTTAACATATTCTGTTGGAGGAGCCACATGCTAGATTGCATGCGACCAATGCACTGGCAAAAAGGAATATTCATGTAAGCTTGGATTCTCGTTGTTTTGCTCGACCTTTCAGAGTCGGCTTAACGTTGGATGGTCTCATGATCTTGGACTATAGAAATATTGCGGAATATTGCCTATGATGCAAAATTAACCTGTTTTATGCTTTCTCAATAAAATGTATGTCGAGTATCATAAGTTTACCTACCAAAGTTCTACTAAACAAGAACCGTACAAGAAGTGTTTAACGGAGTTAATATGACGAAAGAAGGGAGAATTGAAGAAAGAAAGCTGCTAGGATTTTATTTTGGGTAACGACAAGATTAAAGAATATTGCCATTGGAAAAAATGATGTATTATTTTTTTATATTTCGCAATTGCAAAAGTGTAACTATTGGTTATCAGTACTTATTTGTTGTATTTTCCCTTTAGTTTTAATAAAATTCTACGAAAACCAATATACTTTCATCATATATGAGAACTCTATAATTAATACCTACTATGTTTGGCCCTTGCCATTTATGTTCTTAGTTCACCAATTTGTTCAAAGGTAAAAATGTTAAAATAAAATAAAACAAAAACCACAATATTAAATTTTTATTATTATTATTTTTTTGTTCACGATCTAGAGACTTTGATTGTTGGGTATGTAGTTTATTGCTGCCAAGGTTCTTGAAATCATAATTGAACGCCCCTTTCATTAAATTTTTAGTATAATGCTTCTTCTTTAGAAATATGAAGTAATTTCAATCTAATCATTCACTAATTTTCTTTTCACTAAAACATTAATTCAATTTTCTTTTAACCTTTAATTAATTCCCAATTTTTCTAACTTAAAAAATCAATTAAAACCTTCCTTAACAAGCCTCATCTATGTATCACATCAGAAGTTCCAAACCTTAATGAGATAGAAATCGGCGTTCAACATTGTTTGCACACCAAATCGCTATGGGATAGAAATCGGCGTTCAAATTTTTTATCTTCAAATCGCTATGTTTTCATATCCCAAATCCCTATTCCATTAATTTCATACCACAAGTCCATATTCCATTAATTTCATACTCCAAAGTCCAAATCTCTATTCTAGTCAGTTATCATATCTTTATTTCCTCCCAAATTCCCATTTCGATTGTATCCAACACTAATACTACCCCAAATATGTATTTTCCAATTGAACAATATGATAGAAACCGATTATTTATTCGATTAACGCCTCATATGTCGATTTATTGTATGTTCACTTTTGAATGTGATGGCCTTTCCAAAAACTGATTGGAAAAGGGCGTATACGGCTGTTCATTGTTTATTAAGCAACACAAATTAGTTTGATTTTACTTCAATTACCGGGTCAATTGGTTCTATTTATTGGATCATCGGGTACTTGAATGATGAAAGATAATTTAATCTTACTGTCATATACAAATACACGTTTTTAATAGATCAATGAGGCCAAGTTTTTTCAGAGTTGTTCTCCATGCACACAAAAATTAGCTCGTAAACATCTTTTTTAGTTATTATTTACTTTATATAATTTTTTATATGAATGAAAAACTTGGATTAGTTATAACTATTTACATTTAATTTTGGTTTTACGTACTAGATATGCATAATTTTCTGATCAGTATAACAATTTTCAAAATAATTATTGTTGTATTTGTTAATTTATCAATTAACAATTTTGAGTTGATCTATACTCATAGTATGTTTATAGAAGTTTTTCAATTGTGAAGCATGAGAAAATGTGAGAGAAAAAAGTTAATGGCTTCACTGGATCATTGGATCTAAGTTTTTTTTGGCAATAAAGTTATTTATAAAAATAAGATTTTGATTTATATTTTATTGTGGTAAGAAAGTAGAATCTACCCGGGGTGTTATAGTAAATTGGTAAATTGTCATTTTATTTTAGACAAATGCAACTCAAAGTATAAATATAACATTTTTTAACTTACTATACTATTGTATATTTGAGTAGGAACATACACAAATTTCTTAAATATATTTTATGTTTTTGTTAGTATTAGTAACCTTCATGACTGATGAGAAACCTGAGTCTATATATAATGTATCGGAGATTGTTTTGAAGAAAACAAAAAGAAATTCGAGAGCTGGACAATTAGAAGATGAAAAGTTAGAAAAACATGTCAAAAAGTGATAATTTTGTTTTTAAGAACCCTAGATAATATATAAATTTGAGCATTTTAATTTTTCAACCCGTGTAACACACGGGTTTTTAACCCAGTAGCTAATAAACAACATTGTTGTTAATGGTATGTCTGTTTGACTCGGTTTTCGGCCCTACTGAAACCAAAATTGAAAGTTTTAATTAAGAAATTTTGAAAATTAATCATTTCTTAGGTTGGAAATGTTACACTTATGGTATGCACAATCAATGGTCAATACTTTAAGATGCATGTCGGATATCTTTCTGAAAAGTAAGAAAAATAAATTAAATTACCTAAAATAAAAAGCAATAAGCCGCGACCCTAGTTGAATTTTAAGCTTCGATATCATGTTGTTCAAAATTATACCGGTTTTGGTTAGTTTAAAATTGAACACGTGAAGACATTTAACTAAACTGATTGTGTTCGTGTTAACCTGACAATGTATGAGTTTAGCTCATTTCACACATATATGTTTTGTTATATTTTTTTAGATGTGTTTTATATCATAACATGGTTGGGTATTTTATGTTAAATTAAGTTCAAAATTCTAAAGTGATATTGCTAAAACATTTTGTAATAAATTGTATTTAATTTTATTATAAGTTAAAGTTTTAAAAGTAAAAAAGATATGTTTAATTAATAGACAAAATAAAGATAGTAACAATTAATGCTTAAGATATCAAGAAAAAGGAGAATAACTTACAACCACCACAATAATAATTAATGCTAAAGATATCACGAAAAAGGAAGAAACGCTTATAAATACCACAAGAGAGAAAGAGTAAATCCAAAATATTTTTGCTGTATATCAATCTGTTCACATAAAATGAAACATCTATTCACGTTATCACTTTTTTGCTCGTGGTTGCCGCCACAGCTTCCACCGCTAACCCGAACACCACAATCAGCATTTACATGATAGCATCGACTACCATAATTCACCATTGCCATCCTCATTTTCATCTTCCTGCAAACCAACTGTACAATGCATTTACTTTGCCACCAACCCATGCTTTCACCAACAACTTTCAAACAACAATGGGAAAAGACGACCCCGATAAAAAGTTTTCATATGATCGGAAGAAAAAGATGAGGAAATTTGCTGAAAGAATTGGTTGGAAGATGTCAATGAAAGATGAAATGATAATTTAGGGATTTTGCAAGGATAGTGCGGGATACTAAACTTGTGTAGTAACCCAATATCCTTGCAAAATCCTAGGATCATCTCTTCATCTCTCTTTAACATCTTCCATCCATTTCGTTCAACAAATTCCTAAACCTTTTCCTTCTTATCCTTTGATAAGGATTGTTCTTCCCATTGATGTTTGCAAGTTATTGGTGAAGACATGGATTTATGGCAAAGCACATTCGTTGTGCAGTTAGTTTGTAGGAGGGTGAAATTGGTGATGGTATTGGTGAATTCGGAGTGCTACTATTCCTCGGCATGACAAAAGGTGGTGAGGTTTGCCGGTGATGGAGGTAGTGTGCTCGGAAATGGTAGTCGATGATATGATATCAGTGCTGATTGTGATGCTGAGGTTCACAGTGGAAGCTATGGGGACAACACAAGCATTGAACTTGAGGAACTTTGGGTCAGTTGAAGTGAATATATGTCATGTCATAAATTATCTATGTATATCAAGAACATTATGCAATGCGTGCATTGGTACACCGATGTGAATTAGTATACTATTAGTTAATTCACACATTCTGCAATGCGTGCATTGATACACCGATGGAAACCATTTGCACTCGATGTATATCAAGAACATCATCACTGTCTTTATTTACATTATTTGCTATTATCAATCTGTTTGTGTATCTGGGGTCTTTGATTTTCCTTTTTGGAGTGTCACATATTACAAGCATTCTTTTGTTCTCTGTCATTTTAATAAATACTCAAATTTGCAAGGTATTTGCCGTATTGGTCTTACGTTGAAATATTATATTTAACCAACAGTGGTGAATACTTCTCATCATGGAAAGATTTAATAGGTGTTTGAATAATAGTGTATAAGTTTGCATGTTGAATTGATTGTTTCAATTTTCATAAAGCAAGTGGATTTATAAATTAAAAATGGCGTGTTTAACCCAAAAACTTTTTGATTCAAATTACTCCTCGAGCACTGCTACCCACATTCTAAGCTGTGATGCTTGTGGCTTCTCGATGACGGCAGCTGCAAGCATCGCAATTTATGAAAATTGGGATAGTTGGAGTGGACGTGAGTGATACCATAAAGTCTGTGTATCCGTATTAGAAATAGTAAACATTTTTATGTTTAAGATATTATTATTTGTATTTGTAATCAATAATATTATACTTATGGCATTATTAGTTAGGTTATAATATTGATAGTGGCAACGATATAATCATAATAAAATTAGGGTTTATGTGTTTTGGATACAATATTGATCAACCGTGATAAGGTTTGTGACAGAATTTGAAACAAGAATAAAAACAAACATGGAATGTAACCGTACTATATTGATAAGGATCAAAAGATCTTGGTGAGTTTACATTCATCTACTATATATACACAGAATAAGGGCATCTCTAATAACGGGTCAAGGAAACCGTCGCGACTGTTGGCCCATTAATCGTTTGACGGTTCAGCAACCATAATATGTCATAATTAGTATTTAGTCCTTATACTAACCTAATATAATAATACTGTCACAGATAATACATTAATAATACATATGATGTTTAATACTCCAATATCCTCCCTTAAACATCACATGGTTTAAGAGAGGTCTTGTTCATTGAGAGGCTTGCATGTGCTTCCTTTACTGCATTTGTTGCTGCTTGGAAATTGAAAGTACGCCACAATTTACAATTAAGGATAAATTTAAGAGTTCGATTTTCATGATTCCTTTGAAGTAAGGAGGTACTGACCATACCAATATGTAGGATCCATCGGATATTAGTTTAAAAACAATCAACCATAATTTCAAATCTTTTCCTTAAAATCTCTATGTATTTGTGAACAAAATTGTGTTCACCTAACAAATCCATAAACACCATGCAATTTTTAAAGGTTTTAAACTCTATGGTAGAGATAATTGCCATATTAAAGTCAAACTCATTTTCAAGTGATAGAGACTCGAGATAAACCTCTAATAGTGTTTATGACTTAATACACGTTTCTGCATTACGAATTTCCTTTCGCTTCTTATCATCCTTTTCCATATTATTTTCACTTTCATCATGCACCATGTCAGTTTATTCTACAAACTAACAAGAACCACATGCATTGTAATGGTAGATATTGAATTACAACACTCTAGTGATGAGCTCGCTACCAAAAGCAATAATTTGGTAAAATGCCGACACCGTACCGATACGGTCAATACCAAAACCTCAAAAAGTTGGTACCGAATTGGTAACATTAGTACCCGTTTCGTTACGTTACCGTGTATCATTTTCTCACCCCTACATATACTCTACATATCATAGTTATTCCATCGATTCAATCTAATGATGACTCAAATCCTCAATAATCAACGTTATATTAATCTTTTAACCACTTGACTAATATAACTGTAAACCACAAAAATGACACAAAGCTTGAGTATTATGAATCCAGGTAATAATAAGAGGATACAACTCTAAAATCCATATTAATAATTACAACAGTAGATCCAAACAGTAGAACCATTACTACAAAAGATTATATCATATTACAGATCCTATTTTTGTGATCTGTCGAAACTTACAATGACTCTGTAAGGCCCCGAACCCGGTAGCCCTACTTTAGCGTCGGATTTACTCATAAACACAGTTCTTCAAATCAGAGTTTATTAAAACTTTTCGCGGAATATAAAACATCAATCATTTGTTACAAAACGTTAAACCTTTTCTTTGATACCATAACACAAAACTTTATATTTAAAACATCTTTACTTCTTTCTTCAGATGCCAGCCGTTCAATCCATGCCGTGTGTCATCCTCATGCTAACTCTGTAATCAGCTCACCTGCGTGCATACTAAAAGTCAGCTACGCTGAGTGAGTTCTAGTTAATCAAACGCCATACAATACATACACATACATACATATCCGTAGATACATATCCATACTTTACTAGTTACCCTTCTGTTCTACTTACATACTTGCTACCATACATACATACATATCTACAATCACTATCCTCAGTCTACCGAGAGTACGTTCATAGTTCACCGTCTATACCTGTACTCAAGGTCGTGAACACGTACAAAGGTCCGCAGTCCTTACCTATGTTCACCCTTTATGGTACGTGCAAGGTCCGCTGTCCTTCCCTATACCATCCTACATCCACAACACGTACAAGGTCCACAGTCCTCCCCTATGTTGCAACCTAAACCATAGCACGTACGAGGTCCGCAGTCCTCCCCTATGCTACCACAATACAACTACAGCACGTATAAGGTCCACAGTCCTTTCCTATGCTGATGCCTATCTATAATACGTATAAGGTCCGCAGTCCTTAACTACGTTGTCGTCTATTATCTGTAACACGTATAAGGCCCACCGTCCCTATCTACGTTTACATATATCATCTACTTTACGTATAAGGCCCGCAGTCCTTAACTACGTTTACATCTATCATCTACTTTACGTATAAGGCCCGCAGTCCTTAACTACGCCATCACCAGCCGAGTCTATGTCCGACAAAAGCTAGAGGGATTTGCCATCCTAACTTACTATGTCGAACGTAGAACTCACATACCATTCGTGTACCTGTATACACCTACTTCACATATACAATAATTACATCATAGCATAAGAACACCCTAGGCGTTCTTTACATCATTCATTTAACAACCATACCTCTTGTCGATACGTGCAATATCCGAAGATCGTTCACGCCCCGACAAGTATTCATTTGAAATGTTCATACATCTTCGATGTATAATATTCGTACCTTTATTTTTGACCTGACAGTACTCGCAATATCCGAAGATCGTTCACGTACCGACAAGCAACCATTCATATCCATCACATATATCACATATGGCATACACTTATCACTTAGGATAAATGTATTAACAACACATCGAGTATGCACACAGCCCCGAAAACATAACACATAAATGGGGCTAGAAACTCACCTGAATACTGTTACGCTCTCCGTTAATAGTTATTCCCCTCTTGAGCTGTGCACGGCTAACTGTATAATATTTACACGTATCAATTAGCTACTACTACTTATGTTGCGTTTCTATCTTTATATGACCCACAACGAACGGGGGTCCGGGGGCAGCGCCCCTGGTAGCGGGGTTCTAGGGGCGGCAGCCCCTAGCGGGGTCCAAGGGGCAGAGCCCCTGGCTGGGGTTAAACTGCCAGGTCAGCTTGGAAAAATTTTATTTTCGATAACTGCCTTAACACATTTTCCATTAGGTTTTTAATTTATTTTATAAACGAACTTCACTTCAGGCGAAGTTAAACCTTAGGCGAACTTGGCTTCAGGCGAAGTTATACCTTAGGCGAACTTGGCTTCAGGCGAAGTTAAACCTTAGGCGAACTTGGCTTCAGGCGAAGTTAAACCTTAGGCGAACTTGGCTTCAGGCGAAGTTATACCTTAGGCGAACTTGGCTTCAGGCGAAGTTAAACCTTAGGCGAACTTGGCTTCAGGCGAAGTTATACCTTAGGCGAACTTGGCTTCAGGCGAAGTTATACCTTAGGCGAACTTGGCCGTAGGCGAAGTTATACCTTAGGCGAAGTTACGCTTGAAGGCGAAGTTACGCTTGAAGGCGAAGTTCATCAGGCGAACTTGATCTTGCAGGCGAAGTTGTCGCGCTGCAGATCTGTTTGCCCATAACTCCTTCGTTTCTTAGCCAAATAACTCGATTTTGGTACCCACGGAACCGTATGATCGGCGCCTACAAACCCCAACCATCAAATCGGCCTAAAATCGACGTTTTAGGGGTCCGATTTGGGCAGTTGGGTTTCGGGTCCGGTTAACCCATCCAATCCTAACCATTTTCAGTAATAATAGCTTTGTTAGATTAGTTCTTACCTTACCAACTCAGATCTATCAACAAATCTCGGGTCTCGGCTTCGAATCTAGATCGGTTAGAATGTGTGTTTTGAGGGTGTAAGGAGTGTGTGTTAGGGAGTTTGGTGAGAAAATGAGATATTTTGGGATTTTGGGGGTATTTATATCCCTGAAATCCCATTCTCATTTAACCTATCTCAATTAACCCAAGTCCATAACCCACTTCCATTACCCGACACTAGCCCGACCCATACCAACTCCTATTCTTTTATTTATTTCCTGATAACCCGAGTAAACTTCCCATCTATTAATAAGTAATATAATTAATATTACCTTTGAAATTTCGGGATGTTACAAGTCTTCCCTCCTTAAAGAGGTTTCGTCCCCGAAACCTAACTTATTCCCTATAAAAGGAAAACTTCTTACATTTACACGTTTTATAGAATTGCCTTCGCTTTCTGAGTTACCCTTCCTACTTCCGACTTTACAGCCATCGAATGGTGGTCATGTGTTTTAGCTATTTAAGGTAGCTTGTCCATGAGACCCTCGATGCACCAAGACTCATCTCATCCTTCTAAGGGTTTCGATTAGTACTTTTAACACTATTGTCTAAAACAACATTTCACCATAACATAATAATCATTCTTAACCAAACTCAAAATAATTACACGCCACAGATAAACATAAGTTTTAAACCTTAACACAAAACAAGTTCTTAAGCAAATGTAATTTAATAAAACCATTGCATGAGCAATTATTCCTTCATCAGGTGTTCCTCTCTGCAGTTTCCCAAAGTCTTCATCCTTTCGCACCTACCGCCCCTGATTCCTTGCAATCCCTAGCCATGTGGTCAGCTTTTCCGCATTTGAAGCACTTTGGACGATCAGGGCATTCTCGAGAATAATGCCCACTCTTTCCACACCGATAGCACCTGTCTGTCCCAGTCTTGCATTCTCCCAGGTGCACTTGCCCACACGTCTTACATGCATCCTTGTTCCCAACCTTGGCCTTCCTCTCATCAGTTGTTGTCACCATCTCGCCAGACCGCTTAGCAGAGGTAGCCCATTTCTTCTCCTTCTTTTCCCCCACCACCACATCGTCCTCAGCCAGGTCAGCATAAACCACTTCTGCAAGTTCAACAGCAGAGTCAAAAGTAGCAGGTTTATTTGCCCTGACCAACATGCGGACTTTTTGTGGCAATCCCCTCACATAACATTTGATTCTTTTGACCTCAGTGTCAACCATATCAGGCACCAATCTAGATAGTCGGCTGAATTCAGTAGTATACTCACGATGCGTCATCATACCGGCCTTCAAATTCAGGAACTTCATCTCCGTCCTTTCAACCTCTGCATCTGCACAGAACTTCTTCATCACCAACTCTTTCAGATCGTCCCATCTCAACGCCTTGATCTCATCCCTAGTCTTTCTCTGCTCCACACTTTCCCACCAATACATAGCTTCTTCCACAAATGACTGAGTAGCATAACCCACAGCTTGGTCGGGACGGCATTCGCTAATGCGGATAACCTTGTCCATAGTGGTTATCCATTGGAGAGTAGCGATTGCGTCTCCCAACCCAGTCAGCTTCGGCGGGTCGCATCCTTTGAAGGACTTATAGCTGCACCCACCTTGTCCTCTTCTCCTATCATCGACTTTCACAGACTTATCCTCGCTCGAGGCCCCTCTTTCTCCTTCTCCAACCTCCTTACCATCACCCCCTGCCCCTTCAGCAGTTCGCTCTCGGCTTCCAGCAGATCCTTCGGGATTCAGGTTCTTCACAGCAGCAACTACAGCTTGAACAATGGCTGCTTGAACTGCAGGGCTAAGTTGAACTTCTTCATTGTTGTTCTGGTCTCCTCCAGCTGCGCTTCCTTCATCTTCGGTGTGGGAAGCTTCTTCTACCGAGGGTTGCCGGACAAGACGAGGCCTGCCACGACGTCCTGTGCGACCCCCAGTTCCCACAAATTCTCCAGCTCCAGCCATCCGTATTCTTAAAGGGACAACACAAACATCATCACGCAAGGAACTATTTAGTACAAGGATAGCAAGGCTAACAGGTAATAACAGTGGCCAGTTGTGACTAGCTAATCACGTTGCTTTCCGTGTCCTATACACTTCCCTTTATGAGTCTATTTGTGCTAGTTCTACTTAAGCAGTTAGTCAATTCAAACAATCAATTATTCCTATCCCTTTTGTTCACATACCTTTTCATTCTCATTAACATATGTCATTTAATCATACACTTTACCTTTACTGATCTTGCTTGAGCGACACATGGCATTCTTGAACTGGCATCTTCTTTCCTTTCTTACTTAAATCCCATTTTCTGTTCGAGTCTAAGCATGTAGGATGCTTAAATCTCTCGAACTTATGCTCTGATACCAACTTGTAAGGCCCCGAACCCGGTAGCCCTACTTTAGCGTCGGATTTACTCATAAACACAGTTCTTCAAATCAGAGTTTATTAAAACTTTTCGCGGAATATAAAACATCAATCATTTGTTACAAAACGTTAAACCTTTTCTTTGATACCATAACACAAAACTTTATATTTAAAACATCTTTACTTCTTTCTTCAGATGCCAGCCGTTCAATCCATGCCGTGTGTCATCCTCATGCTAACTCTGTAATCAGCTCACCTGCGTGCATACTAAAAGTCAGCTACGCTGAGTGAGTTCTAGTTAATCAAACGCCATACAATACATACACATACATACATATCCGTAGATACATATCCATACTTTACTAGTTACCCTTCTGTTCTACTTACATACTTGCTACCATACATACATACATATCTACAATCACTATCCTCAGTCTACCGAGAGTACGTTCATAGTTCACCGTCTATACCTGTACTCAAGGTCGTGAACACGTACAAAGGTCCGCAGTCCTTACCTATGTTCACCCTTTATGGTACGTGCAAGGTCCGCTGTCCTTCCCTATACCATCCTACATCCACAACACGTACAAGGTCCACAGTCCTCCCCTATGTTGCAACCTAAACCATAGCACGTACGAGGTCCGCAGTCCTCCCCTATGCTACCACAATACAACTACAGCACGTATAAGGTCCACAGTCCTTTCCTATGCTGATGCCTATCTATAATACGTATAAGGTCCGCAGTCCTTAACTACGTTGTCGTCTATTATCTGTAACACGTATAAGGCCCACCGTCCCTATCTACGTTTACATATATCATCTACTTTACGTATAAGGCCCGCAGTCCTTAACTACGTTTACATCTATCATCTACTTTACGTATAAGGCCCGCAGTCCTTAACTACGCCATCACCAGCCGAGTCTATGTCCGACAAAAGCTAGAGGGATTTGCCATCCTAACTTACTATGTCGAACGTAGAACTCACATACCATTCGTGTACCTGTATACACCTACTTCACATATACAATAATTACATCATAGCATAAGAACACCCTAGGCGTTCTTTACATCATTCATTTAACAACCATACCTCTTGTCGATACGTGCAATATCCGAAGATCGTTCACGCCCCGACAAGTATTCATTTGAAATGTTCATACATCTTCGATGTATAATATTCGTACCTTTATTTTTGACCTGACAGTACTCGCAATATCCGAAGATCGTTCACGTACCGACAAGCAACCATTCATATCCATCACATATATCACATATGGCATACACTTATCACTTAGGATAAATGTATTAACAACACATCGAGTATGCACACAGCCCCGAAAACATAACACATAAATGGGGCTAGAAACTCACCTGAATACTGTTACGCTCTCCGTTAATAGTTATTCCCCTCTTGAGCTGTGCACGGCTAACTGTATAATATTTACACGTATCAATTAGCTACTACTACTTATGTTGCGTTTCTATCTTTATATGACCCACAACGAACGGGGGTCCGGGGGCAGCGCCCCTGGTAGCGGGGTTCTAGGGGCGGCAGCCCCTAGCGGGGTCCAAGGGGCAGAGCCCCTGGCTGGGGTTAAACTGCCAGGTCAGCTTGGAAAAATTTTATTTTCGATAACTGCCTTAACACATTTTCCATTAGGTTTTTAATTTATTTTATAAACGAACTTCACTTCAGGCGAAGTTAAACCTTAGGCGAACTTGGCTTCAGGCGAAGTTATACCTTAGGCGAACTTGGCTTCAGGCGAAGTTAAACCTTAGGCGAACTTGGCTTCAGGCGAAGTTAAACCTTAGGCGAACTTGGCTTCAGGCGAAGTTATACCTTAGGCGAACTTGGCTTCAGGCGAAGTTAAACCTTAGGCGAACTTGGCTTCAGGCGAAGTTATACCTTAGGCGAACTTGGCTTCAGGCGAAGTTATACCTTAGGCGAACTTGGCCGTAGGCGAAGTTATACCTTAGGCGAAGTTACGCTTGAAGGCGAAGTTACGCTTGAAGGCGAAGTTCATCAGGCGAACTTGATCTTGCAGGCGAAGTTGTCGCGCTGCAGATCTGTTTGCCCATAACTCCTTCGTTTCTTAGCCAAATAACTCGATTTTGGTACCCACGGAACCGTATGATCGGCGCCTACAAACCCCAACCATCAAATCGGCCTAAAATCGACGTTTTAGGGGTCCGATTTGGGCAGTTGGGTTTCGGGTCCGGTTAACCCATCCAATCCTAACCATTTTCAGTAATAATAGCTTTGTTAGATTAGTTCTTACCTTACCAACTCAGATCTATCAACAAATCTCGGGTCTCGGCTTCGAATCTAGATCGGTTAGAATGTGTGTTTTGAGGGTGTAAGGAGTGTGTGTTAGGGAGTTTGGTGAGAAAATGAGATATTTTGGGATTTTGGGGGTATTTATATCCCTGAAATCCCATTCTCATTTAACCTATCTCAATTAACCCAAGTCCATAACCCACTTCCATTACCCGACACTAGCCCGACCCATACCAACTCCTATTCTTTTATTTATTTCCTGATAACCCGAGTAAACTTCCCATCTATTAATAAGTAATATAATTAATATTACCTTTGAAATTTCGGGATGTTACAGACTCAAAATCTCCTATGTACGCATTAGAGCCGGCGGCAGTGACTCGCCGGAGATGGAAGGCCGGCGTTGATAGATGGCGGGGACCTGCGACGGTGACAGGTTGTGGTTATTAGGGTGAATGCGCTGTTGATATGTGGTAGAGTTGTAGAAGGAATGCCATATGTTAAGGATAAAATGGTTCTCTTTTTCATTCAGATCCCCTTCAAAGCTGAGCCATTAAGAGCTCCATTCAGCAATTCAGATCTGGACTTCTGATAAAACAAACAATCTGAATCTAGCCGAATCAGACCTTTGTCTCTGAATGATGCCATTCAGAACTAAAACAAACAGCCCCTAAATCTTTATTTGGCACTTAACTGATGTTTTCTTCTTTATCTATTCCTTCCTTATTCCCATTATCAACATTTTCATCATCAAGCATGTGGGATATGTGACATGTGTGTCCCTCTATTTTAAGAACATACCCTTGCATAATCAACTGAGTGTGACTTAATACGTTTCTATTCAAATATGGTGTGTAGAACACATGTTACGTTAATTATTATTATTATTATTATTATTATTATTATTATTATTATTATTATTATTAAGTATTTATCTATTTTGTTTATGTAAGGGGTTAGTGGCTATTTTTGTTAGTTGGAGGGTGTCCTTAGTAACTTGTTTTGCTATTTATTTTGGTACGTATTATGAATATTAGAAGTTTAAAATATTCTTTCTTCTCTAACAAGTCTCTTCATCCCTTCCTAACCCTATCAAGGGTATCTGAGCCATTTCGATCTCCGGTAGGAATTACTTTGTTTATCATGACGAACACACGCAACCAAGATGTTGACAACACTCTGACGAATCATGAGAAAGCAATCACAGAGATCCAAGCCGCGCTATCGGTACTAATGAAACAACAAGAACAATCAGCCAAACAACAAGAAGAGATCTTGTTTGCGGTGCGGGATAGATCGGTCCAGCTTAGCGGGGGTGGGTTTAGCTCGAGTTCATCGTCCTCTCTCGGCGATGCAGACTCAAAGGGTACCCGGCCCATGCGAATCGGGAAGGTTGAATTTCCCAAGTTCTCGGGTGAAGATGTAGAAGGTTGGCTTTACCGTTGCGAACACTTTTTCGCGATTGATGCGACTCCCGTGGAGATGAAACTCAGGTGCGCTATTGTTCATTTAGAAGGGGACGCAATCCAATGGCACAGAGCTTTCATGCGCACACGTAACGCTACCGTGTCTGATGTCTCGTGGGGAGACTATGTGCACGCTATTTCGGCCCGTTTTTCTAATTCAATGTTTGAGGATCCCTTGGAGGAGATAGCTTCCCTCAACCAGACAGGTTCGCTTCACAATCTCAACACGGCTTTTGATTCACTATTGAATAAGGTAACACTTAGTGAAACCCAAGCTGTTAGTCTCTATCTTAAGGCCCTTAAACCATAAATTAGGGGGTCTGTAAAGATGTTTAAGCCTCAAACACTACATGAGGCGTATGGGTTGGCGAGAATGCAAAATATCAACAACACGAGCTTGATGAATCGACTTAAGGATGTAGAAGATGGGTCGCAAGATGAAGATGTCAAAATAACACCTCCGGTTAATGCTTCAAAACTTCCCTTGTTACCAAGTCCAACAACCGTGCCACCGGCATCTAAACCCGGTACTCTTAGCTCGAGGCGTTTAACAAATGATGAACTCGAGTTAAAAAGGGCTAAAGGGGAATGTTTCTGGTGTACAGAAAAGTTTTTTCCGGGACACAAGTGTAAGAAAAAACAGATTTACATGCTCGAGGTGGAGGATGAAAAACAAGCAACGGAAGAGGATGAAGACCATGTTACGTGAATCACTTTTTGAGGGCAAAAGTGGATTAAGGGGGAGTATTGTTACGTTAATTATTATTATATTATTATTATTATTATTAAGTATTTATCTATTTTGTTTATGTAAGGGTTAGTGGCTATTTTTGCTATTATTATTACTAGGTATATTTAGATTTTGTGTTTCTAATTAGATAACAACTTTGCCTACATCCCTTATAAACAACAAATATATTCCCCAAATCTAGTTTCTATCCCAAAAGAATTTTTAATACGAGTAAACAATGATAAATTACCAGTGGGGTGATTCCTACTTTTGGTACTGACGTGCCAAACATTATCCCTTGAGCTAATACCAGTCCCTGCTACAAGTAGTTCTTTATTATATCTTTCTTGAATATTCTGATCTTGGATTTCGGCATATATCGCATAACTGATGATGTGGGTTGCTTCATCACTTTCATTCAGAGGACATGATTTAATAAAAATGTCCCAATTCCTTACAGTGATAACATCTCTTTCGGTTGGCAATTCTTTTCTTCTTCATTCTTTCCAAACGGGCGTCATCAAAGTATTGCAGATTGGACACCATACTCAGTTTTTCCATAAATCGAGAGTGGCTCGGATTCTACTTTGATAGTGTTAGTGGTACAATCTTTATACTTGTGGCTTCTCGACGATGACAGCTCCAAGCATCGCAGTTTAGGATGGTTGAGATAGTTGGAGTGGATATGAATCAAGTCTTTACATCTGTATAAGAAATAGTAAACATTTTTAGGATTAAGATATTATTCTTTGTATTTGTAATTCAAAAAATTATATCTATGACATTATTAGATAGGAAATATTGTATATTTGGTGAAGAGGTATGTACCCGCCTCAACACCGAGCAAGGCGGGTCAACCCACAAGATAAAGACATTATGAAGGCACAAAGCCAAAACCTATGCGCATGGCGCATACAAAACATGCTCAGGCATCATATGCCCAGGCACACATATGCTCGCGCATCACATATGCGCGCGGCGCATCAGCGCGCGGCGCATATCACATGCTCGTGCATATCACATCTGCCCAGGCACACATATGCTCGCGCATCACATATGCTCGCAGCGCATCGGCGCGCGGCGCATATCACATGCTCGTGCATATCACATCTGCGCATGAAATATCTGCGCGTGAGAATAAAGAGAAGACCTCGCGCATCCTCAGGATGGGCGCATATCACACGTGCGCATAATCAACCTCGTCCTTATCCAAATCAGGATTAGGGCAACCTTGATTGTGCACGTCAGACAACCTTCCAGAAGGCATCTTTTTAAGGAGTAAGAATATGCTGATGTTGACAGCTGCCAAATGAAAGGTCGACAACTCAGCATGACACATGTGTTGCCACGTGATTACAACCAACGAGAAAGCGCCAGGTGTCCCAGAGGACACGTGGCGCAGTGCGATTGGAGGAGGCCAACGAGGTTGAGCCCAATCAGTGGAAACCCTAGCATTATAAATACAGCATCAACTCCACTTTGATGACAGATTCATACTCAATCACTGACAGTTACAGGCAGTGATATCACATTCAATCATATTGAATTACATTCACTCACAGTCAGTGACATACAAACACACAGTCTCACAATCAGGGGGTATTCAGCTATTCAGCAATACTCTTGAGATTCCCTTACACACATTATCATCTTCTCCACAATATACTGATTCTCACGCCGGAGGGTTACCCCAAAGAGGACCCCTCTGTCCCTTTCTGAGGGGTAAGTAACGGCGCTGTTCATTTTGTAGGTGGAAGAACACAGATCCAGAAGAACCATCGGTGAAATAGTATAATCACACCCGAGGAAAGTAGATCTGCTACCAACTTGATTCCAGTGACAGTGACGCGCCTGGTAAGCCTTTGCACTTATGCTCATTCCTTTAGAATACCCAAGTTTATTAACAATTCTGTTGCTTGTTTTTGCAGATGCGCTTGAAAACTACGAGCTGGAGCTCGCGGAAGAGGAGGAGGAGGAAGAGGAGGCGCCCCTACTAAAGCGCAAAGCTAAGGGGAAATCTGGCGCAGGGGCCAGTAAGAAACAGAAGAAAGATGACACCCCTGTCGCTCGTCCCCATGCTCAAACGAAGGGACCTAAGGAAACCCAGGTGTTTACCACCAAGGTTTCTTTAGCTTCCCTGCCTGTGAGAGTGGGCAGACCTCCTGTCCACTTGAGGTATGGTGGCGTCACCTCCTCCGTTCGCGCGGCTGAAGAGAGAAGCAGTGTCGCGCCTGCAACAGGTATACTTTGCTTGTCTTCATCTGATTGAATTGTTATTAAACCTTTGCTCCTTTGAATGTTTGCAGAACCGGCGACGGTAGCAGATCAGCCGCAGGCGCCACAAGGTGCTAAGGCTGCGCCGGGGGCTGCTTCGGAGTCCCCTGTTCTACCCTCTGAAAAGGGTAGAATGAACTTTATGGCGATGTTCGCCGCGCGAACAGAATTGCGCCAAGGTATGTTTTGCACATTTGTCTTCTGAATTTTCCTTTTGGATTCAGTCATAAACCATTCTTCCTTGTTGATTTGTTCATAGGAGTTGTAGCTGGCGCACAAGTTGCTGGTGACACTCCTGGCGCCGTTGCCGGCGCCGCTGGTTCTGTTCCTGCTCCTGCTAGTGCTGAGTCTCCCCTTATTGGGATTACCAAGGAGCAGGAAACCGTATTGCGCGCCGGACTGGCGGCGTCGAGACCTCCCTCGCCTCCTCCTACACGCAGCCCTCCCCGCGAGACTGGTTTGGAGCCCTCCAGGTCGCAGGAGAAGAGGCCTATTGAAGAAGATGAGGAGGATGAGGGGGCTCAAGCTGAAGACTCCTTGGGAGACCGCGCCAGCCCTGCGATGCCACAAGAGTTCGCAGCGCAGACTTCTGGTGGGGCTGGCGCTGACTTTTCTGCTTCATCCCCGCAGGTATGTTTTAATTTGTTGCTCCGCCGCGCGTACCTCCATATAAGTATGTTTTATGACTTAGAACATTTCTTGTGTTTTGCAGGAAGGTGACCACGTTTACCGCCCGAGATGGAATATTAATGAAGACAGTTCCTTCCAATCCATGGGCGTATGCGAGGACTTCTGGGCTCATGCCGTGCCTCCTACTGAAAGGAGGTATCAGCTGATAGTTGTAGCTAAAAGCTGGTGGCTAGAAACTGTAGCTGTTAGCTGTAGTTTTTTAGAAATATATATCTGTTTGGTAAAGTAGCTGAAACTTTTAATAAAACTAGCCAGGGGCTCGCGCGATGCATCGTTCTAATCCGAAACCTAACCTGACTTGAACATTTTCGACTCAAAACCGTACCAACATGAACCGAACTAAATTAGCCCTTTTTGCATCGGCTCGTTCCGACCCTGATTTGGTCTTACACGTGACCCGAGCTTGTCTGACTCGACTTGTTGTTGATCCTAACCAACATTTCCATAATATGTTAATTTTTAAAGTTAAAGAAATATAACAATATTGTAACACCCGTCAAATTTGGTCAACCTCTGTAGAACTTTAACGCTTAATTAAGCATACTTGCGTTAAACTATTTTTCTTTTTATTAAATGTGTCGTCATATCACGAATTGAGCAAATTCATTCTTGTCTATCGCATACGTTAGGTAGTTATAGGGATTACTGAACCGCATACCGAAAAAAAAACAGTAAATTAAACAGTACGTACGATGATAATATTCTTAAACAACTCAAATATATATTTTAAACAAAAAAGGAGGTTTAAATTTCATGTTATACAATTATATAAAATTTTTGTTGACAAAAATAAGAAACGACTCCTCAAGTGTTATTATTACTTACTTCTTGAACTTTTAGCGAATAGTAAACGTATGAACGTTTAAAATTATATCATGCAAAAATACATATATAATACATATGTATGGATATGGTTAATTATGTTTAGCATACTAAAAAAATAAAACAAAGAAAGATATACTTGTTTCTAGCAAGTTAACAAAACGTTAAGACATAAAATTTCTAGCATACCGTTTTACTTCTTGGTGGGTTATTATGCCTTCCATTTTACGGGAATAATGAAAGCTAATGGTCAACATAAAATCTTTTACCATCACCTAAACAATCATATCTATCACCACCTTTCTTTCTTGAATTTGACCGACAACACAGAAACCAAACCATTTGTTTTGTTCCAATTTTCAAACTTTACTCTTACACTCAATCTCATTCATCA
The DNA here is from genome assembly GCF_021521415.1 of Bidens hawaiensis. Lineage (NCBI taxonomy): Eukaryota > Viridiplantae > Streptophyta > Magnoliopsida > Asterales > Asteraceae > Bidens > Bidens hawaiensis. The sequence goes on from NW_027496778.1 coordinate 111,508, forward strand.
TTTCATATGTCTCTTAATATTGGCAACCATACTTCTTCTACTTTTGTTTTTATATCACTCAATTATTTTAAGAAATATTCCACCTCCACACCTTAGTATATAACCAAGACTTTTATACATTTGGAGAAAATCACAGCCAAGCAAACAAATCTCAAACACACATATCCACTCTCTCGGCTCTCACTCTGGTGACCGGAACAAACGCATACCTCCGCCACCAGCAGCAATATCCGCCAACGTATTCCACCCGCATCGTAACACGGTCATGACCAATACGCCACCCCGGCCCCACCGCACACAGTCTTCGCCGTAACTACACTATAACTCCACCGCAACACCACCGTAAACCACTACTGGCCACCTATCTCATCTCTCTCTCTCTACATTCTCTCCCTCTCTTTCTCTCGCCTTTTGAACAACACACACACAACAACATCATACCAAGAAGAAATAAATAAATCATGGTTTATGGAGTGCAAGAAGGTGTCTATAGTGTTTAACCAGTGTATTAGCTCACGATCTTCATCCTAAACCTATACTATAGCAAAGACATTAATAGGTCGACGTAGGGACAAGGTTTTGCAATATTCACCATCGTTACAAATTCGCGCTCACCAGGTGAGTTCACTTCCCCCTTTTACGGTTTTTACTGCTTTTATAACTCCGGGGGAGAAACATACTCAAACCTATTTTTATACAATCACTAGACCATATTATACTTGAAATATTTTATAACCAAGTTTTATGCGATATAACTAAGTTTTGCGCGAACACAAGACTACAAATTACTGATCATTCACGGAAGCGAAAGATCATTCATTTGAGATCAAAAGATCATTCACGTAGGATCGAAAGATCATTCACTTGGGGATTGTAGGATCATTCACTAGGATTGTCGAGATCATTCACGTTGTAAATCATTAGCCACGACTTAGCATGAGGTTATAAAGAATAGGACTAATGGGTTGACTCTTCGATCATGGTTGGTCACTTAAATCACCGATACTCATTATCAAATGAGGCGCATAAAAACTTTAGGAATATATGATTTATGGGTCATGTGTTGGATATAAACTCATATAATAACATAATTGTAGTCCAAGCTAGACCAACGAGGTTGAATCATACTTATACACAAGATCACTGCTAATATTGAAGTCTCTTTTTAGGAAAGGATTACTTGTTACGACCCCTATATTATTACTGGTGCTGGTCATTATTAAGGGAAAACGCTTTCTAAATATGGTCTTTGGAATATCTATGATATTTTTATTAAAAACGTATTTCTATTTGTGGACAAGAATTCCTACTAACGTTTTCAACAAGGACGTTTTCGTATTATGAACACGTAAACCTTATGAATGTTTCATGGAAAACCGTTTTACAATACGACTATAAAACTTGTGAACTCACCAAAATTATGTTGACGTTTTCGAGTATGTTTTTCAGGTTAAAACCGAAGTCTTGGAATACATGTAGGGACCTCACATGCATCGTAGGATACCACTTTTCGAAGTATTTCATTGTTATAACTTAAAAGTGTTTTGAAATCTTACTATGTATTTTGAATAACTCATGTTTTGTAAACGCTTTAAACAATTGGTATCCTGTATAAATTTATGTTTGTGATAATCATATGCTTACGGTATACATGACGTCACGCACCCGCGCATCCGCCTTGGCGGGGTGTGACAAATATGATACTCAAATTAAAGAGAATAAAATACTCGTTTTTATGATGCAACTTTAAAAAAAATATTAACGTGTGAAAACGTTATGGGCCTTTAAAAACTCATGGGGGTAGTTTGTTTTAAATATGAGTTAAATATGTAATTATTATATGAATTAACAAAAGGTGATGAAAGTTTAAGTACCAAAATTGTAAAATTTGAAATACTAAAAATTTGAAGTAGCTTCAAGCTTTTAGAGTGGTAAAAAATGCTCCATATTTGAACACTAGTATTGATAGCGTTTGAGAAAAAGCTAGCTACAAGCTTTTACATTTGAATTTATAAGTTTGGTACTTGAACTTATATAAACTTTTATTAATTTATATAATAGTTACACATTCAACCCTTATTCAAAACTAACTACCTCGTGACTTTTTTAGGAGTCATAACTTTTTCACACGTTAATAATTTTTAAAATAAATTACATCATAAAAACGAGCATTTTATTCTCTTTAATTTGAGTATGATATTGTTATACTTCTTTAACTTTAAAAATTTAACATACTACGTGATTATCAGTTATGATCGATAACAAGTCGAGTCAGGTGAGCTCGAGTCATGTGTAAGACCAAATTAGGAGTCGAGTCAGATGATCTTGAGTCATGTGTAAGACCAAAGGGTCAGAACGAGTCGATACAAAAATAGTTAAAATAGTTCGATTTGTGTCGGTACGCTTTTGAGTCCAAAGGGGTCAGGTCAGAACATGTTTTAGATTAGAACAGTGCATGTTCAGATAGGGATTCATATCAATATATATTGGTTTAAAAAATTATCTATTTGAAATTAATGTATATTTCAGCTTTGTTTCATGATTTTCGCCATCAGTTACATGCTTACTACCTTTCCATGAATTACACATCTACATTCAGGTTATGTATGCACTGTCATCAGGGAATCATGTACCGACACTAATTATGCGGTTAAATGTTAGGTTGTGCGCCCATTCCGCCGTACCACGCAGGCACCGAGCTAGTTTTATTAAAAGCTTCTGCTACTCTGTCAAACACCTAAATATATTTAAAAAGCTACAGCTAACAGCTAACAGCTACCAGCTACCACCTTCCAGCCTTCAGCTTACAGCCTTCAGCTTACAGCCTTCAGCCAGCAGCTAGTTTTGCCAAACATACCCTAAACGATACTAGTTGGAGCTTTTAGCTTCAACCTTTTTCTCCTAATCTAAAATCTTCAAGCTACTATAACCAAACAAGACTTTTCATTAAATATGAGTTTTTTTGTTAAAAGCTTGTAGCTTAAAGCTCTTAAAATCTCTTTGCCAAACAAACCCATAATATTTATACAGTGGAGAGTGTGACAAATTATGATTGTCAAACACCATTACAAACGGTTAAAGATGGTGGGAACCGTAACCATCAAAACCTCGCCCTTTATATATATATATTTAGGGGAATGTTAACGTACAAATGAAATTAACGTGCTAAACGTGAGAATAAAGTAGAGTAATTATATATACAAGTAGAGTAATTATGTAATTAAATCATAGAGTAATTACACAATTACTCTACTTGTATATATAATTACCCTACTTGATTCTCACGTTTAGCACGTTAATTTTATTTGTATTTGATCCAAACCATATATATATATATATATATATATATATATATATATATATATATATATATATATATATATATATATATATATATATATATATATATAGCGGAAGGATCAAGAGAGAACTCCTTGTTAGGGAGAGAACTAGAGAACTCCTAACTAGAGGGTTATTTTTGTAAAAATGCTATTTAATATGTCGGGACGCACGCACGTCTCCCTTGTACCTTGCACGTCTCCCAGTACCCTGATTTAACCTGTGCATCAATTTTGAACACTAATTAGTGAATATGTTCCATACTCATGTCTCAATTTATATTGAAGATCGATTTTGATGGATTTCAATCGTTTAACATGGCAATTGAAAGTATTTCAGTTCCGATTGTATCTTCCTTATTCATGTTTTGTTTTTCTTTTACTGATTTACAATCATTTCACTATTAATCGATTAGGTGTTGCTTCATCTAAAAGTTCTGTAAACAAATTTGACATTATAATACCAGAATTAGGTCAGAATTTGATGTTATTTGAGGGAAAACCCCTAATTTGTTTCATCACGGTGCCGAACTTATTTCATCTGTTGTTATTAATTCAAAATCGGTCAATTATAATTGTATTATATTCAATATCGGTCGAATATAATTGTATTATATTGCACTCTAATGGTGATTATCGACAAGGTAACATCTTGTTCTTATACTACACATATGTAATATAATGTTACGTATGGCATATATGCAGTGTCAAATAACAAATGATTTATTTGATTAGAATGACCAATTGAGTTCCTTTCTACTTACTGATGTTGCTCAACAAGGTACCATATTGTTTATATACTACATACAAGTAATATAATGTTATGTATTACATATATGCAGTATAAAATTACATATGGTTTATTTGACCAAGATGTCCATTCCAGCTTCTATGTTGATATTGCTTCAAGTTCTAGCAATTACACTGGTAATATCTTTACAATTTTATGGTGTTGAACAATAAGGTAACATCATGTATTCTACATATATGTAATATTATGTTACATGTGATTGATACATATTAAATTAACATGTATTTGTTTAGAAATAGTTATTACTCAAGGAAAATACCATAATTTGTTTGAACGGACATCCCAAACGAGTCCAACGTATATTGCACGTAAGCAATATAACGATCGCCTAACAGACAACTTTTTTCCTTTGTGGTTTATTCACAATATATTTATAATAGTTTATGTTAATATGTTTTAATGTGTTATACGTGACTTATGTGTAGGTTAACCTTGATGCACATGATAAATCAGATTTTTGTTCATACACGGATTTCGCGCGTATCGGCTATATGTCAAATGTGCAGACATGTTTTTTTGTGTATTTGTATAAGTATTTCTATCTTTTAAAATCAGCTATGTTAGTTGATTTTGGTCAATAATGTTTGCGAGATTGTCGGTAATTTATCATGTAATGATACCTGAAGCATGATTATTAATCAATTCACAACATATATGCAACCTTATATGTTTGTATGTATTACATATGTGTAGTCTATGCTTTTTAAATTGTCCATGTGCATGTTAACATTGAATATCAACACCAAACTAAAAACTAAAGAAAAAAATTATTATAAATACGTGATACAATCGTAATATATATATGTCATACACTAGTGCTACATATATGTAGGACATTATAGTACAACATATATGTAATAAATTTATACAATCATATTATATTGTTTAAAAAATATATGAAACAAAAGTACTGCATATATGCAATCACAATAATTCATACGAGTGATGTAATCATAACTTATCTAAACTATACCGTCAAATATACTATATTACATATATGTAGTTCACATAAAATTTATATTGTCATGCCTTTTATTTGACATTGCATTAACACAAGCAAATAACTGACGTGGAGACAGAGGAGTTCGCATTTCAAAGCATGAAATTTCGCACACCTTTTGTTAACTATAAACAAACATATGCAGCAAATTAAAATTTTGTTTTTTTTAACCAATCAAAAGATCTTTCATTACCACAACAACAATTTCAAGGACAATCTCAACAAAGAGCTTAAAATAAAGCCAACAACCACCTATTTCTAGAGTTATACAAAGGTTTTGTACTACAAATACAAAATTAGTAATTATCCAAAAAATTGTTTCAGATGTCTTATTCTGCCTTTACAAATTGCATTCGAGTATGGTATTCTCTAGCATCTTTATTCATGGGTGTGTTGCTTTTTGTTTTCTTCTTCTAACTTCTGGTCCATAAGCATATGGCTATCCAATTAGGTGTATTTTACACATGAAGTCAAGAAATAAAATCTTTTGACTTTGACAACTATTATCTTTTACCATCATTTGTCTTCATTTGTCTCTTGATGCCACATTAAATTGCACAAATCTATTACAGAAACAACGACTGTATTATGAACATAAGAACCAAAATGTAGGAAGTCAAAAACATATGGATCCATATATATAGTGTATCAACGGAAAACATCTATAAAACAAAACATGTTTTGACTTTTGACTTACTACAAATTGACATGTCTTCTTCGATTGTGGGTCGTTAAACGTTCGATCATCACTCGCAGATTCTAGCATTTGAAGTCTCTTAGGATTCCAGCTCACACAGTTTACAGTCATTGAATGGCAATTTACATGTCTTCTCTGATTGTGGGCTATTATATGTTCGATCATCACTCGCAAATGCTAGCATTTGAAGTCTCTTAGGATTCCATCTCACACAGTTTACAGTCATTTAATGGCCAGAATAAACCAGAAGTATAAACCTGAAGGTCAGGTAAAAATATTAAAACATATTATTTTGATATGATCAAAAACACTTTCTTGTCTAAAATATTTATTTTTTATTTCCTTTAATAATGACATAAACTTTTGAATAAAATGATCTAAGAAACTGATGCATTAGATAAGTATCTTATTTGACTTTCACCTCGTTTGACCTGTTTTTTTCAATACCTCAGTTTCTTTCTTTCTTTATTTATTTTTGTATGCCTTCTTTGTTTAATGCTCTTCATCACCTAATCATATATTAAAGAAAACCATTAATATTTATACGTGATACAAAAGTAATACACATAATTAATTATAATAAATGGTACACTTAACATTGTTAAGTTCAAACATGTTACATATATGTAATATACCTAAACATATACACTTACATTCACTATTATTTTCAAAACTACATATATGCAATATAACTCACTTATACAGTAAAATACATCATTTATAAACTACATAAATGTAGTACATCAGTATTGCATAAATGTAATACAGAAAAGTTGTAAATACATGTATTATAACAACACTGTATATATGTAATGCATATGTGTAGTACTTATATACATGTAGTACAAGACAATACATATATGTAATACTTGAAAATCATGTAAAATACATGAACTACTTAACATGTGCAACATTCATGGCTTTTCATATGCAATTAATGTACAAATTATTGTCTTCTGCACTATATTGTTACTCAATTAAAAGAAAACAAAACTTAGCCTATCAAACATGATAACCTCTGTTTTGCTTAATTAGGTGTATAATACACCTAATCGATGAGATAATGTGTGAATTGAATATCACAATCGTTTATATGTTAATGTTGTTCTGATTTGTAATCACTTTCCAAGCAGATCTGGACAAACTAGATAATCGAAATAACGATTCTGAAAGAACCCTAGTTATGAGTGAAGATTCAAGGAGTGAAGGCATGGATTAAAACGGTTTCTAACATAATTATGAAGCAACCAATTGATATATACAAAATTACATGTGCCAAATTGGAGGTGAGAGTGGACCAACGGTGGCGACGTGGTGGCGGAGCAACAATGGGAGATTTGGAGAACGATGGAGAAGAGAACCATTAGAATTTGGTCAATTCCAACTTTACCCCTTCTCATTAAAAAACCCATTTTATTTTTTGTTTCCCCCTTCTTATTTTATCCACTGGTTAACTAAAATCAATGGTCTTTTCCTAAGTTCTCTAGTTCTCTCATTAGTAGGAGTTCTCTCTTTATCCCACCCATATATATATATATATATATATGGGTTATAATAAAAAAATAGTTTTCTAGGAAGAGTAAGAATAAATCTAGGCCATTAGATCTGGGATCTAGTGGTTGAGATTGGTAGTTTTCAAAATACCAAATCGTTTCCTAGGATAGAGGATTTAGGCTACATTGTTCCCTAAATAGGCTCACATAGTTTCCTAACTCTAAATTCTTGGTACTCTTCCTACAAAAGTATGTATTTTTATTTCAACCCTTATATATATATATATATGAGAGGATTATCCTAAAAATAAATAATTTCCTAGGAAGACTAGGAATAAATCATAGTCATTAGATCATATTAATCAATGGTTGAGATTTAAAATTACCAATAACCGATATAGTTTTATAGAATTACTCTTTCATCATTATAACCGACATAGTTTCCTAGAATTGTTCTTTCACCATAATTTGTAATGCCAAATGTCAAAAATTTGTTGGTTCTTACCATTCCTAGGAAACTCCTTATTTTTATTTGAACTCTTTTATATATATATATATATTTGACATAATGTATCCATTGTACTCACCAAGATGTTATTATTGTAATAAAATATCCTTTCATTCATGAATTCAACTATATGCTCGGTTTGTTTACACACACATTCAACATGATGAACACAAATTCAATAATGATGTTGACGATGATTACGATACCGGCTTCCGCTAATAATCTATCAGAGCTAGCAGAATAGTTCCTGTTGCATTTTCAATTAGTAATTGTAAACAATGGTGGTGGTTGTAGGCCCCTGTGCATATCATTTATTAACTCAGTCATCTATTCGCATATTCGGCAACCCCTCCATTTAATGAAAACTGACCAGAAGTTATATAAGCATCTCATGTTGTTTGTCTTCACAACATTTTTGAACTTTGGAATGATGAGTCACCTTTAGTAGGAAGATTAACGATTTCAGTTGGCACTCGAGCTAACCGCAATGGCTTCTCAAGACGTCAACTTGGAAGTTGGAAGTGGAACACATTTTTAGAAAAAGATTTTTAACTAGTTCTTGTTGGAATATATCTCATGATAAATGTGGCCTTCTAAATCATTTTTGTAAGGCCCCGTTACCGGTGCCCTACTTTGGACGTTGGATTTACTCATAAACACAGTTCTAAATATCAGAGTTAATTAAAACTTTTGCGGAATATAAAAACTTTCATTAAACATTACATCTAATTCATAAACATGTCTTTAAACAACCATTTTTGTCTTTCAAAATTAAAACATCAATTAAAAACACTATGAGTCATCATATGCCAGCCTCTTATTCTTCTGCCATGTGCCCCCGCTCAAGCCAGCTATCTCATTCTACTCACATGCATGCATACTAAAAGTCAGCGTAGCTGAGTGAGTTCTAATTAATCATACAACATACAACACATTCATAACTACATACTTCCGTACATACTTCATACTTTCATACTTTCTTTAGTAACATTCATACCTTCTTTCTTTCATATTCATACATTACGTTTTAAAGAGCATTACGCCCTATAACCTTCGCATATATTATTAGGGTATGCAACACTGTAACCTTTGCATATATTATTAGGGTATGCAACCCTGTAACCTTCGCATATATTATTAAGGTATGCAACCCTTTAACCTTCACATATATTATTAGGGTATGCAACCATTTAACCTTACATTACCTTTCTTATCATTATCATTACCATTATCACATTCATACATACCTTTCATAATATCATGCATGCAATATTCATACATACTTTCTTTCATATACTCATATCATACTAGCTACGCTATACCTTCCTTAACGATACGTGCAATATCCGAAGATCGTTCACGTACTGTCAAGCATACATTCATAATATAAACATAAGTATCACATTCATCATTAAAACATACACTTACCATTTAAGGTAAGTGTATTAACATTCACAACACAGCCCCGAAAACATAACAAGGAAATGGGGCTAGAAACTCACCTGAACTCGGTTACGTTCACCGTTAATAGTTATTACTTTCTTTAGCTGTGCGCGACTAATTGTATAACAATTACACGTATCAATTAACTATCACTACCCATATCGTGTTTCTAGTTTAATTATAACCCTCAACTAACAGGGTCCGGGGGCAGCGCCCCTGGCAGCGGGGTTCTAGGGGCGGCAGCCCCTAGCAAGGTCCAAGGGGCAGAGCCCCTGGCAGCGGGGTTCTAGGGGCGGCAGCCCCTAGCAAGGTCCAAGGGGCAGAGCCCCTGGCTAGGGTTAAACTGTCAGGTCAGCTTGGAAAAATTTTATTTTCATTAACTGTTCTTAACAAAATTTCCATTAGAAATCTTAAATTATTATTTTATTGTTAACTCGTACATTATAACAAATGGCCTTTGATTAAGCCTGATTCGTTATCTTACATGGTCTGATTCATTAGCTAATTCGTTATCTTTACATGGTCTGGTTCGTTATCCTCATTCGTTATCTTAACATGACTTGATTCGTCATCCTGATCCGTTATCTTATCCTAACGAATTAGCATATAATGAATGACCTGATTCGTTATCTTAATCTAACGAATTAGCATATAACGAATGACCTGATTCGTTATCTTAATCTGACGAATGGATAGATAACGAATTAAGGGTTCATTCATTATCAAGTCACAAGAATGAGTCCCATTCGTTATGACTGCGTAATGAATGATTAATCATAACGAATTATCAACAGTGCCTATCCAGACTTTGACTCAGGGGTCAAAGTCAAAATCGTCAAGAACAGTCAACATCAGATCTGTGATTAAACACCAAATCTCGATGAAACAACGTGATTTTGGTATCACCTCTCCTATAAACCCCAATCCATCAATAATCTAAATATTAGGTTTTACATGGTGCGTTTTACAAATATATACATACGGTTCATTAATCAATCGATTAACCCATCAAATATTAAGGAATTTCAGTGAGGGTTTTTGTGTTGGATTCGCTTTTACCATTTATACCTAGATCTAAGAATGCTAAACGAATCCGAACCTAAATGAACAAAGTTCCATTGTAAACGTACCTTAAGCGAGTCGGTTTACGAACACGAGCTAGTCTTGATGTAGGTTTGGCTTGTTACGACGTTCTAGCACCAACAAGCTCGGGTTTTCACCTTCGGATCTTGGTTCGGGATATAGGATGGTGTTCGTGTGTGTTTTTTAAGGTGTAGGCTATGGTGTAGAGATGGATAAAAATGGAAAGGATTAGGGTTTAAGAGGTATTTATACTCCATTAACCCATGGACCTAAGGCCCATTCCATCTCTTATTTCATCTTCCAGACTCCAAGTCGACCCTCTTATAGTTTATTATCTAAACCGATACACGACACAATAATGAATAAACAAAATTTTCTTTTATTAATGTTACCGAAAGTAGGATGTTACAATTTTTATAATTAACCTAATGATATAAATAGTCCCTAATTAAATTGGTAATTATGTGATGGATATAATTACATAATATGAAAAGACTTAGAAACTCTTGTCCTTTGATGTCTTTCGTGAGTTTATTTATAAACACCACTTGAATAATCTCATACACATACAATCTCCATCAAAACTAAGGCATCTAAAGGGAAGTGAGAAAGATTAATAAAATATCTTCATCATCTTTAAAGATAACCATCCCTACAAGTAAGTATGACTAATAATTCATTTATCTAATGTTCATGATTGAGTTTTCATGTTCGTGGTTTTTAATATTGCCCATGTTATAACGATATAATCAACATGTGGTATCAGAGCTAATGTTGATTATATCAAATTAATCATTAAAATAAATTTTATCTATCACTGATTTAAGCTTATGAATCTTGAAATTAAGAATCGCTATAAGTTCTTGATAATTGATAAATGTTCTTCTGGAATAAATGGAATCAATCTTAATGTGAAAACTGAATTATGATTTTATAAATTAAAATATACCTATTGTTGTCGGTGTATTAAATTCCACTACTGCTTAGTCGAAATTACCATCTTCCATTTTACGTGAATATTATGAGAAACTGAAACAACGCATATACTAAATATTTCATATTAAAATTTCTCATGAAAAATTATAAATCCATTTCATATAATTTATCTATAAAAGCCTTGGAATTATATCATAAACCATTATTTTCGATGGGTTCGAACACCAACAGAATTTATTGTTTGTAGCCGAACTAGTATGCTTCGTGTTAGAAAAACTTAATAACTGTTGTGGGCCTTGTGGCCATATTTTAAATAATATATTTGATGCCATGTATAGATTGTCATATGGTGAGATAGTTTTATATTAATGCAAATCATATATTAATTTATGTTAGATTAGCTCCTACTGTTATGTATAGAAAGCTGATTTTATATGCATCATATTTTACATACATCCAATAATTTCTTATGCCTTATTTTATTCCATATGGCTCATTTTATTAGACTTTTACATGCCTTAACTAGCATTAATTTTTTTTCACTTATAATTTTGAATGTGTGGACCAAAACTCAATTAAAAAATTACTTTACACACTCAAGAAAGAAAATTTAACTGGTATGTAACATGTTATTGTGATATTTTATTGCTTGATTAACTCATGAATTAAAATTGATTACTGTATGGTAAACTAATTTAAAGTTGTTAGTTATGTTTGCATCACTAATGACATAAGTTATTAGCTTTTATGATTTGAATGATCGAACCAACGGGAAGTCATTCATGTAAGTTCAACATAAAATTTATATAATGTGTATTGTCAAATAATAAACCCAACGTCTAGTTGTTTGATGATAAATAGGCGTAACATGCATGAATATACACTTCTGCCCAACGGTGATGTGTGTATTTATGTGTTGAATTTATTGTTTTATGTATGTTCATGATACTTGAGTGGTGGTCAAAGTCAACGCAAAACCAACATTCAGTTAGAGCCATACAATTATTTGTTCATAATACTTGAACGTCGGTCATAGCCAACGCGAAGCAACTTTCAGTTAGAACATTATTTTTCATTCATAATATTTGGATGTTGGTCAATGCCAACGTGAAGCCAATGTTCAAATAGAATTTTAGTTTTAACCTATTATTTTGGTGTTATGATGGGTTTTTATCTTCAACGTAATAATTATGTCTGTTTTATTTTGATTACCCAATTATTTAGCTCACTTCAACTATGCCACTTTTGCACGTATTAATCTAACATCCATTATCACTCCAAATTTTGGAGTTGAAGTTCTGACTGGGGCAAACTTTGCCTCATGGAGGGACTCGGTCAAACTTGTTCGTGTCATGTTGGATCTTGATTATACCCTGAGGCATGATGCTCCCTCTACTCTTACTGAGGAAAGCACAACATGACAGAAACAAGAGTATGAAAGGTGGGAAAGATCTAACCGAATGTGTATGATGGTAATCAAGAATTCCATCTTAGTTGCTATTAAGGGAGCAATGCTGATTCTAAAAATGCTAAAAGTTATCTAACTCATTGGAGGAACAGTTCAAAGGATCTTCAAAAGCGCATGCGAGCACCTTAATTCTGAAGATGCTTACTTTAAAGTACAATGGGGTAAGTGATGTTCGTGAACACGTAATGATGATGAATGACCTGACTAATAAACTCAAGAGCTTAGACATGGAAATCAGTTATGGTTTTCTAGTACACTTCATTATGACCTTTCTTCCAACACGCTCTGATGCTTTCAAAATTAACTATAACATTCAGAGAGATAAATGGTCAATGAGTGAGTTGATAGCAATGTGTGTGCAAGAGGAAGAACGTTTGAAGTTAGAAAAACCAGATGTGGTTTATGTCACCACTACCAAACCAATAAAGAGGAACGGAAACTTCAAAGAGGAAAGTTCCAAAGTCCATAAAGCTAGTACAAGTGCATCCCCTAGCTCAAAAGCCACACCCGGAAAACTTAGCTTCAAATTCTACCGTAACACGGGGCACAAGCAGCGAGATTGCCCTAAATTCAAGGAATGGCTAGTTAAGAAGGGTAACCATCTATTTATTATATGTTATTCCTTTAATATTAATGTTCCTATTAACACATGGTGGGTTGATTCTGGTTCTATGGTTCATGATACTAACTCTATACATGGATATTCCTTACAATACGGAGGCTGGAAAAAAACCAAAGGACAATTAGAGTGGGAGATGGTGACGAATTAAATGTTGAAGCTGTTGGTACCATGCAATTAATAATGAAAACAGGTCATTGTATTAAACTTTTTGATACTTTGTATGTACCGAGAATAACTCGGAATTTAGTATTGATACAAAAGTTGGATTATGAAGTTTATAATGTTTTGCATAGAAATGGAAAAGTCACTATTACTTTAAACTCTCATGTCATTGGTTGTGGTTCTCTAGAAGGAAGTCTCTATAAGTTAGAACTAGAAGATCAATTTTCAAAATCATTGTTATCTTATAATGTGAATGAAAACACTAGTAAACGAAAACGAGATTTGGAAACATCATCCATGTTGTGGCATCAACATTTAGGCCACATATCACGGGATCGAATGTTAAACTCGTAAAGGATGAAGTATTACCAAATCTTGATTTCTTCGATTTTGAAAAATGTGTTAAATGTATAAAAGGAAAAAAGACAAAAAAACAATAAGAAAGGTGCCACTAGGAGTTCTGGACTTTTAGAATTCATACACACTAATATTTGTGGCCCTTTCCCTCCTGGCATAACTGCCCATACGTCTTTCATAACTTTCATATATGATCACTCTCGTTACATGTACTTGTATTTAATCAAGAGAAATCTGAAGCACTTGACATGTTTAAAATCTTTATTTCACACCCCCATCTTAGGCCTAGGCGTGTTATCCATAGCTGGTACCGTTTTTGTAAATAAATCAGAGTTACGGTTTAATTGCGAAAATATTGGCGTGGATTAAAATATTAATATTTACATATCATCAAAACACGGGGTTATAAAATACCCGGATAAATTTTACAAAAGATTCATTGTTTATAAAAACCACTAGTTTATATTTAACATTAACAAATTTATCTGAGCCATCAAATCGTCTAATTGCCACTTCGTTTTCCCAAGATTCTAATCTTCATTACCTATAAAACAATTTAAAATACGTCAACAACACATGCTGGTGAATAAGCTAACGGCGTAAAAGATTCTATTTACTTGATTAACCCTCGAGACATAACTTAGGTCTCGACCCATAGTGGCTTAGGAATAATAAGTTAAAAACTTAAAACACAATTACAAACTTAAGCTCAACTCAAAGCCGCTCAGAAAACACCGCAACGTTCGAGGTTACTTAGCTACCATCAGTATACACATGATTACCCTCTCTCGGAAATTACTTAGTCCGGCCCGTCATGGCGGAAGCATAGCCAGGTGTGGCACGGTGTGCCTATCGTCTAGCCACTTATGAAAGGATCCAGACAAACGTACACAGCACCCTGAGGGTCAGCGACTACTTTTGTTCATAATGTTATAGAGATACGTAATCTCATGTAATAAATTTAAATGACTCGATTAAACTAGTTATAAAAGTTTGGGGCGTATTCACCTTTTTTGCTTAATCAGCTTCACTTCACTTACTGAGTTCGTCTTTCTTGTTGTCTCGGACCTATAGTACGAGTATAACCATTTGTTATTACTAGATCAACGATCTAGCTTAACACTTTTAGTCTTTTCAGCATAATCTTTACCTCGATTATATTTTCCTTTCGAACCTTTTGTTTAAATCATTATTCTTTATTAAATATGTTCGAACCTTTAGTTTGACTTGTTTACTTTTCTAAACACTTCGTTTCTTCTTCTCGAAAAAACGTATACTTTATTGTTTTATTTATTATTTAAGAAACTCCAATAATATTAATAACAAATAATTATTTTTTCTTGATATTTTTTATTTATATTTTCAAGGTATCGAGTATACCCTCGACTAGGGTCTAAGCCGATTTAATATTATAATAATATTTTACTCAGACAGAACCCCTACCTTGATTGGCTTATAAACACCTAGTACTTTCAGCAGTACTTTCGCTCACGCATGCTTTTCGAGGAATCTTTACCAACTTTCCTTGGCACGCAAATCGAGGTACGTCGGTTGTCGGGTTGCACATACTTTGAGGCGAGACGTCGGTTCTCCTTGTGATGGCATACACTTCGAGGAAACGTCGGTTTATTGGGCAAGGAAAACGAGGTAGCGAGAGAAAGATTTCTAGAAAGAGAAAGAGAGGATGGTATGATGTAAATGAGGGTTGGATACCCTATTTATAGAGGCTATCCAGCTGACCCATCGCGATACGCGATGGGTCTTGCAATAGATCCATCGCTTAACGCGATGGGTCTACGGCCAAAATAATAATATTTTACTCCATCGCGATACGCGATGGAGTTTCTGGACGTCCATCGCGTATCGCAATGCCGCCCAATAGCCTTGCCTCATCATCATATAGCCTTGCCACGTGGTGCCACATGGTTCCATATGGCGTGACACACGTCTCACGATGTCAGGCCTCATCATCGCGATACATGATGACGTAGTGACTTTGGTTATCGCGTATCGCAATACCGCCCATTTTGGGATCTGTGACATAACCATAGCGATACGCGATGGGTTGTCTCTTGATCCATCGTGTATCGCGGTGGGACAAGAAATCGGAATTTTCATATTTGGTCCTCTATTTTGAATGTTTAGCATTTTTTGATCGAAGTTTTCGAGATGTTACACTTTAAGGCTGAGGTTGAAAATCAACTTAACCTTAATATATAGTTAGTCAGGTCAGATATAGGAGGCGAGTTTTATTGTCGACATACTGACATTGGTCAAGCTCCTGGTCCTTTCTTTGACCTTTGTAAAGAAAATGGGATCGCGAACCAATTTACAATGTCGGGTACTGCTCAACAGAACGGTGTTGTTGAGAGAAGAATTAGATACCTTGAGGATATGGTAAGAAGTATGTTAGCAAACTCAGATCTTCCTGATTTTTTATGGACTGAGGCTTTAAAGATGGCAACTCATATATTGAATAGTGTTCCTTCTAAGTCTGTCCCTAAAACTCCTTACGAGTTTTGGACAGGAAGGAAACCAAGCTTAAACTATCTGAAAGTATGGGGTTGTCTTGCTGAAGCTAAGCTTTATAAACCTCATCAAAAGAAACTTGACATGAGGACCATACGTTTTTTCTTTATTGGATATCACGAACATTCAAAGGGATTTAGATTCTATTGTCCTTCCCACGTTACTCACATCGTAGAAACTTGTAATGCTGAATTTCTAGTGAACTCTAAGGTTAGTGGGAGCAGTATAAGTCGAGTATTTGATTTCCAAGAAGTGCAAGAGGAGGGGGGATGGGCTCTTCTGTGAATATACCTCTTATTACACCTCTTGTACATGACATTGCACCACTTAATACTCCACATATCCCTGTAAATGAAGGCACATCAAACACACAAGAACAAGTCCCTGAGACAACTACTGAAACTGTTGAACCTGATAATCAACTAAGGACTACTGAAACTGTTGAACCCGATAATCAACTAAGGAGGTCATCATGGTCTAGATGACCGACTAATTTTGATGATTATGTAACCTACCTTAATGAAGTTGATATGCATATAGGAAAATGAACGATCCATCGTCCTATAAAAAAGCCATTAGCAACGATCAATCTTCTGAATGGAATGAAGTTATAATTGATGAGCTTGATTCCATGAAACAGAATGACGTTTGGGAATTGGTTGAATTTCCCAATGGTGTAAAATCCGTAGGATGTAAATGGGTTTACAAAACCAAACTAGACCCAAATGAAAATGTCGAACGCTATAAAGCAAGATTGGGTGCTAAAGGCTATACTCAAAAGGGGGGAATTTATTATCAAGAAACCTTCTCACCTATATCATGGAAGGATTCTTTAAGGATCGTTATGGCATTAGTAACTCATTTTGACTTAGAGCTACATCAAATGGATCTCATTTGATGTCAAACCTGCTTTTTCTGAATGATGACTTACATGAGGATGTGTTCATGACTAAACCTGAAGGCTTTAAACCTGAAGGTAAATAACACTTAGTCTGTAATATATGGGCTAAAGCAGGCATCACGACAATGGTACTTAAAATTTGATGAAGTCGTGAAGAAACAAGGATTCATTAAAAATCAAGTGGATCAATGTACCTACCTCAAAATGAGTGGGAGCAACTTTGTTGTACTTGTCCTTTATATGGATGATATCCTTTTTGCAAGTAATAGTCTAGATTTTGTTGCATGACTCAAAGCAATTACTTTCGCATAATTTTGACATGAAAGATCTCAGAGACGCTTCTTACGTAATAGGCATCTAAATACAAAGAGATCGAGCCAATGGGATATTGGGATTGTCTCAAAAGGCTTATATTGATTGTGTTCTTACATGATACAAGATGCAACATTGCTCTCCATCAATAGCTCCAATAGTTAAAAGAGATGTTTTTGTTTCTTTTCAATGTCCCAAAACAGAGGTTGAGAGGGAACAAATGAGATTGTTACCTTATGCTTCAGTAGTGGGAAGCTGAATGTATGCTCAAGTCTGTACTCGTCCAAATATTGCATATATTGCTGGAATGCTAAGCCGATATCAATCTTTTCCTTGCCTAGAGCATTGGAAAGCAGCAAAGAAAGTATTGCAATATATTCAAGGAATGAAAGACTATAAGTTGACATACAAAAGAATTGATAACTTGGAAGTGGTGGGCTATTATGATTCTGGCTTTGCAAAATGCAAAAATGACAAGAAATTAACTTCGGGGTACATTTTTACGCTAGCAGGCGGGCCAATTTCATGGAGGAGTCATAAGCAGCAGTTGACAACAACCTCCACATTGATGGCCGAATACGTTACAGTATACAATGCAACTTGCCATGGGATGTTGCTAAGAAACCTCATTACTGGACTCAAAGTTGTTAACTCCATATCACGACCGTTGAAGATGTACTGTGACAACTCAGCTGCTGTGAGTTTCTCGAACAGTAACATGCAAAGCGGAGTTGGTTTGTGCCTTGATACAAAGTTGTAACATCCCGAAATTTCAAGATAATATTAATTATATTACTTAATAATAGAGGGAAAGTTTACTCGGGTTATCAGGAAATAAATAAAAGAATAGGAGTTGGTATGGGTCGGGCTAGTGTCGGGTAATGGATGTGGGTTATGGACTTGAATTAATAGAGATGGGTTAAATGAGAATGGGCCTTAGGTCCATGGGATTTCAGGGATATAAATATCCCCTAAACCCAAAATATCTTTCATTTTTCACCACTCCCCTAAACACACACATATACACACACCAAGCACACCCAAACCGCCGCCGGCCGGGCCGAGAAAGAAGGAAAGATCGAGCGAGGTCCGGGTAAGAGAGAAAGATTAGTGGTGATACCAAGATAAACGAGATCCAAACAAGCTCAAAAGGTATGATTCTTGATCTTGGAAGTTTAAAGATCCGAGCTTTTAGTGTATAAACGACCGAAAATGGTCGGGAAGTGTAGTGGGTGGTATTGAACCTTAACAAGGGTGTTAAAATCGCCCGAAATGTTGATCAGAAACCGAAACAGCGGACATCTGGGCAACTTCGCCTTCATCTGGGCAACTTCGCCTTCATCTGGGCAACTTCGCCTTCAAGCGATGAACTTCGCCTGCAAGCTAAGTTCGCCTGATGAACTTCGCCTGCGAGCTAAGTTCGCCTGATGACAAGTTCGCCTGAGGTTTAAGTTCGCCTAAAGCTAAGTTCGCCTGAGGTTTAAGTTCGCCTAAAGCTAAGTTCGCCTGAGGTTTAACTTCGCCTAAAGCTAAGTTCGCCTGAGGTTTAACTTCGCCTAGAGCTAAGTTCGCCTAAGGTTTAACTTCGCCTAAAGCCAAGTTCGATTAGGAAATAAATTAAAAGCGATAAGTAAAAGTAAGCTAATACTAGGCCACCAGATTAGATCAGGCGAGTATTGATACGTGTAACTTGTACAGTCAGCCGAGCTCAGTTAAAGAAGGGATTTGCAGCTATCAGAAGAAAGAAGCAGAGTTCAGGTGAGTTTCTAGCCCCATTCCTTGTTATGTTTTCGGGGCTGTGTGCATACTCGATGTGTTGTTTAAACATTTATCCTAAGTGATAAGTGTATGTCATATGTGATATGTGTGATAGATATGAATGATTGTTTGTCGGTACGCGAACGATCTTCGGATATTGCGCGTACTGTCAGGTTAAAATAAAGGTACGAATATTATATATCGTAGATGTATGAATATTTCAAATGAATACTTGTCGGGGCGTGAACGATCTTCGGATATTGCACGTAACGACAAGGGGTATGGTTGTTAAATGAATGAGGTAAAGAATGCCTAGAGTGTTCTTATGTTATAATGTAAGTATGTGTATATAGGTACACGAATGGCATGTGAGTTCTACGTTCGACATAGTAAGTTAGGATGGCAAATCCCTCTAGCTTCTGTCGGACATAGACTCGGCTGGTGATGGCGTAGTTAAGGACTGCGAGCCTTATACGTGAAGTAGATGATATATGTAAACGTAGATAAGGACTGCGAACCTTATACGTAATGTAGATAGGCGTCAGCATAGGAAAGGACTGTGAACCTTATACGTGCTGATTTTGTAGCATAGGGGAGGACTGCGAACCTCGTACGTGCTATGAATTAGGTTGCAACATAGGGAAGGACTGCGAACCTTGTACGTGTTGTGGATGTATTTCAGCATAGGAAAGGACTGTGAACCTTATACGTGCTGATTTTGTAGCATAGGGGAGGACTGCGAACCTCGTACGTGCTATGAATTAGGTTGCAACATAGGGAAGGACTGCGAACCTTGTACGTGTTGTGGATGTACTATGGTATAGGGAAGGACCGCGATCCTTGTACGTACCATAAATGGTGAACATAGGTAAGGACTGCGAACCTTGTACGTGTTCACGACCTTGAGTACAGGTATAGACGGTGAACTATGAACGTACTCTCGGTAGACTGAGGTTAGTGATTGTAGATATGTATGTATGTATGGTAGCAAGTATGTATGTAGAACAGAAGGGTAACTAGTGAAGTATGGATACGTATCTACAGATATGTATGTATGTGTATGTATTGTATGGCGTTCGATTAACTAGAACTCACTCAGCGTAGCTGACTTTTAGTATGCACGCAGGTGAGCTGATTATAGAGTTAGCATGAGGATGACACATGGCATGGATTGAACGGCTGGCATCTGAAGAAAGAAGTAAGATGTTTTAAATATAAAGTTTTGTGTTATGGTATCAAAGAAAAGATTTAATGTTTTGTAACAAATGATTGATGTTTTATATTCCGCGAAAAGTTTTAATAAACTCTGATTTGAAGAACTGTGTTTATGAGTAAATCCGACGCTAAAGTAGGGTCACCGGGTTCGGGGCCTTACAAAAGTATTTGTTCGTACGTGAACGAGTAGAGGAAAATAGTCTTTGTGTCGATTACATTAGCACAAAATATATGCTTGCGGATCCGATGACTAAAGGTCTGCCACCCAAAACTTTCCAAGAACTAGTAACAAGGATGAGTTTTAGTAAAGACTTTTTGTAATAGCATATCAAGTGTGCATTAATTATCAATGTCATTTCCTTACATGTTTATTTTGTGTGTAATAAAGTATGTGTGCGCTTAATGAATATAGAAAAAAATTGTACAAACTAAGTATTGTACATTATGGGTTTTGTTTCAGTCATTTAGGTCTTATGATTAACTGTTTTATATTGAGACTTTAGTATAATTGTTTAGGGTTATCGGATTAAATGAAATTCGAATGATTGTAACTATATACTTCAGTTTCAATATGAGACTTGATGAGTGTTTTAAATTGGCCAAAATTAATGAATACTCATCACAAATGATCAATCGGCCAAGTGGGGGAATATATCTCATGATAAATGTGGCCTTCTAGATCATTTTTATAATTAACCTAATGACATTAATAGTCCCTAATTAAATTGGTAATTATGTGATGGATATAATTACATAATATGAAAAGACTTAGAAACTCTTGCCCTTTGTTGTCTTTCATGAGTGTATTTATAAACACCACTTGAATAATCTCATACACATACAATCTCCATCAAAACTCGGCATCTAAAGGGAAGTAAGAAAGATTAATAAAATGGCTTCATCATCTTCAAAGATAACCATCCCTACAAGTAAGTATGGTTAATAATTCATTTATCTAATGTTCATGATTGAGTTTTCATGTTCGTGGTTTTTAATATCGCCCATGTTCTAACGATATAATCAACAGTTCTAATTTGACATTACTGTTGATAGTCTTGTGATTAATGAAACCATAAATCATAGATTAGTGTTGGTTTCTTCCATTGATGAAAGGAATCTGCGTAGTGTTTGGTGGTTGATCAAATAATGGAAATGAGGTTGTAGAGAGTAATGATTTTATTACTTTGTACTTACATATGATCATCAATACATCTTTGTAGAATTTGTAACTGAACATGTTAAAAGCAAGAAGTAGCAAGATATACTTTCATTTTTAACAGGACCATTTGGTGGGGGGTGATTTTTTTATATTTGGGACCGTCAGTTTTGATAAAATTAATGTGGATTATTATCAGTCAATATCAGTTAATAAAGATTATTAAAATTCAATAAACCTATACATATATAAAGGGCTAGAGGAGTGGTCACTCAAGGTATTCATTCCCCACCAATTTTATAATGGCATGTTATTTACCTCATATATTACTGTAAACCTTAAACAATAGGCAACACTCCACTCAACTACCCTTAAACTTATTTATTTATTTTTTTAATTTTAAAAACGCAAAAATGAATAATTATATTTTTTAATAAAAAATAAAACATAAATTATAAATTTTTAAAACGAAAATAAATAAAGCCTTTTATTAAAGTTTATATATATATATATATATATAAGGGATGGTTCAGAAAAGAAATCATTTTAATGCGAGAAGTGTGAGAAATAGATTTTAACCCTTGATTAAGGTTGATCTATGGTCAAGATTAAAGATGGCAATTTTTATTGTAAATATCTAGTCCCTGGTTTTAATGTTTTTATAAAACAAAAGGGCATTTTTGTATTTTGATTCGTAGAGTGAGATTTGAAACTGGTCATTGACGATAAAATCCACCACATCTCGCTAACCATCGTCTCTGCAAAGTGAAGTTTCCTTGATTAAAACTCTAGGAAGAAATCATCACAAGCCACTATCGATTCAAGCAATCTACCACTAATTTCTTGAAGATTCTTTCTAATTTGATTTAAGGGGCTGGTTCTTGGTTTATGGAGGTGAAGAAATCTACTATTGATAGGTTAGGGTTTTATTCTTGATTTTTTTTTTTTTGGAACTGAAATTAGAATACCTTTTATAGCAAATCAAAATTTTATGATATTTCATAGAAACATCCAAACGATTTACAATGAAGTGGCAGGTAAGCAGACAACAAGCTGCGCCGCAACCCTTTTTTGGATAGCAAACCCAATCCGACTAAAAACAAAGTTTTGATTCTTATGGGCTGATACGTTACTATACACAACTTACAGATCTTTTCTTACGGATCCTCAAGAAGGAAGATCTACATTACGACCGGCCGATATACTTGTTTTTGGGTGGGTAGGGGGAAAACACGCTTGTGTCGACCTCACAGGAGTGTCCCCTCTTGTTGGGATTAGGGACACTGGATTTGTAGCAGGTCAGGCAGCATTGAAGGTGGCATCGGGCAAGGTTGCTAAACACGAGAGAGCTTGTTTGGAGAATCAACAGGTGTTTATCCCCTTCGCCTTTGACACTTTTGGTTTCTTAGCTCCGGATGCCGTGGACCTTTTGAATAGGGTTCAGAAAGTTGTGTATAGTAACGTATCAGCCCATAAGAATCAAAACGTTGTTTTTATTCTTGATTGATATTATTTTGTTTTAATTGATTAATTGAATGCATAAGCAATTTCAAAGTCTAAATTCCTACATTAAATATATCGATGAAGAAATCTTATAATTTTATGTCCAATTTAAGGCTTGTATATTCCAATTTAGGGTCCAAAACATTCATCCTGTGTAGGGTGCTTTTCTTGTTTTATTTGTATGAAGGATGTCATGTTTTAAATTTACGCAGAGGAAAATTGTGTAGTTAGTGATTTTTTTTATTAGCCGAAGGTTCCTATGAATGACAAAATGTTGATATCTTGTTAGCTAGTGTAGGAGTAAGGAATTGTATGTATGAGATTATGTATACTATAGTTATTTAGTTAAGGCCTACACATAATATAAACACATGCATAATTTTTTGACTAAACTCTAAGTGGTTTGTATACACATAATCAAACCGTCATACACGGAAACTATATTTAAACAATTTTTTTATTAGCCAACCTGCATAATCCAAAGTTTAATAAACAGTATGCATGGAAAACAATTTTTTTACACATGCTTATTATAACATGGAAATCACATTGTAATGTATATTAAGAAATACTAGGAATTGTGTGTATCAACATATGGTAAAGTGTAGGTTAGTTGTAATGATATTATTTTACTGTAAAAACTGTTTTAGTGTAGGTTATTGTTATAGTGTAGGATAGTGTGAAACTTTTATAGTGTAGGTTACTATGATGTTATGTTATTGTGAAGATAGGTTACACTGTATGATGCTATGAAATTTGTTTTCTGTTGTGTATGAACTCATTTGTCTATGAACGTTTGTTTTTGTATGCTTTGAAATTTTTTTTAAACAGGATGAAAGACATTTATATTTTTGTATTCTTTTTAATTTTTGAACAAAATGAAAGACATCCGTCATTCAAAAAATTCACATTCAACAATGGCTTGGTGTAGGCCTTGTGTATATGTTTGTTTTTAAATGTGTAGCCTTTGTGTCAATAGTTTAGGCTTTGTGTAATATTTATGTTGTATGCGTGTAGGTTGTTTAATGTGTGGGTTACAAACTAAGAATGATGTGCAGGTTGTCATACGTTAATATGTGAGTCTACTTGAAGTGTAGGCGTTATGGCACCGTATACGTTATGTGCTAAGATTTTTAAAAAAATAATTTAAAAATTAGCTTAGTAACCGTAATTTATTTTGTTTTATTATTTGTAGAGCGGTGTTGGCAGAACCGGATCATAACGCTGATGTGATGACTTCTAAAGGTAGTGTAACATACAAATAAATCATGGTATCGTATAAGTTTTCTTTGTGTGTAGGCAAATATATTGGAAGTGAATGTAAAAGTCATCTTGTGACGTCAAAACAAATTATTTAGCCGATGATGACTTCTTGCAAACGCCTCCTGTTGTAGGTGTTCAACAAAAGGAGAATTAAAGGAAGAAGAAACCGAAGAATGAATACTATGGAGTTCCAACTCTAAGGACACAATCATCACCACACTCGTTGAGGGAGGGTTTAAAAAAGTTAAGCGGGGAAACAAAAAGAATACTTAGTAAAATGGGAGTTGGAAAAAAAATTTCACTGAAATTTGATTGTATCCCCTCACTTTTTGTGGTTTTCATGTTGTCAACAATTTTGACACCACAACAGATATTGGATTTCATATTATGATATTCAAACATATGTGTTGTTTATTAAGTTATTTATTAAATGTGGGATGTGTAGTTGATCTATCTGTGCGTATTACCCTTATGAACATGCCTAATTTTTAGGTATATTATGGTTGTGTAGGTATATAATTGTCTAGGTGCATGATACAAGTACATTTCAATTATGTATATGAACACTGATGATCTTTTGGTTGTGTGTAATGCTTTGTGTAGGGATTGGGATTGTGGTTTTACATAATACTTAACAAAGTATAAGCACCGATTATTAATAAGGTAAAAAATGTAACAAGTCGCCCTTTTCAAAATTTATAAACCCGACCCATTTTAAAGTTCGGGAAATTTTTTCGGCATTTATCTAGTAAATTAACTATTATTATATTATTATTTATCTAATTATATATTATATACTTTCACATTTTGACAATTTTAACCCAAAACCCAACTTTGACCCAAATATGCTTCCATCTCAAATCTTCAAGGACTAAATTGTAATTTATGTATATTATTATATTTATTCAGAAACCCATTTATCCAAACACATAACCCGTTTACCCAAGACCCGATTATGATACCCGTTTATATAAAATCTTAACTTGGACCGCAATCTTCGTAACCAATATGGTAATTGAACCAAAACGCGTTTAATAACTTCCTATTGTGGCTCACCGACAGTCTAATTAAAGGACATAATCAATTAAGGATCTCGTCTATCATTTGAACGAACCGTCATCTGTTATATTGGGATTACACCATCTAAACATCATTAGAATTCAATTAAACGAACCTGCACCGTCTCCTCTTTGCGTCGACTGAAACCCCTAACACTAATTAAATTAACGAAGCTCGCAACTGCCTGTTTTTGTTCGTGTTTGCGTCGATTGTCCATCTTGCCGTTCACCATACATACCTCATTGTTTCAGGTAATTAAACATATCATAATGTTCGTTTTTAATCAGTGAACAAAAGCCCTAATGTTGATTAAACTAATATACACTGATTGAACGATTCATGAATTTAGGGTTTGTCAGATTTGGGGGTTTTCGTACTTCCTGTATATAACAAACTGTTTTGGTTTATTAAACAATCAATCAGTTAGCCCAGTTTGTTTGTTTTGGTGTGTGTGATCTGGGTGGTCACGGGTTCGAACCCTTTTAAGGGTTTTATCTTTCTTTATTAGTTTTTCTAATTAATTTTAGTAAATGATATATTAATGTTAATTATTAAATAAACTTTATTTTACTAAACCGACATCTGGAGTATATCTTTTTGTCAAATCTCGTAAAAATTTTCGTTTACACACACACACACACATATATATATATATTATAAGCATATTTTTATCAATGTTAAATTAACATTACATTATTATAACCCGACACCATTATTGAGGTTTTCTCGTCCTTTAACGTCTTTATAAATTTGTTTATATTAATTTTACATATAAGAATATTATATATATGTGTGTGTGTATCATTCTTTAAACAAAAAGTGTAGCAATCGTGTTTTAAGCGTATTAATTATATTTATAAAATTAGATTAAATATTCCAAGGTATATTTATAAATATATATTTTAACGTTTGCCTTGAACTATATAATATACTACAAGTTATACTTATATATGTACATATTTATAATTGCATTATATTTAATTAAACATTTTTTAGATAATCTTATAATTATTCAACTCATGTTTATTTCTTGAAACTAATAATAATAAATTCACAATAACCAATAATCGTAAAGATCAATCGTTCAATCAATAAACATCCTAATCCCAAATATAACTCGAATCATATCGAAACTTTAATTCATTATACGTGTTGTCTCATTATTAATTAATTTATATTACTTATATTTAACTAGGAATCCTTGTCGGTGTATCCCGAAGGGTTCATCGTTCTCACATCTTCACTTATTTCGTTCATCCGATCAGGTGAGTAATCACTCCCCTATTTTACTTGTTTTCAAATGTTTTGGGGACACTTGTGTCACACCCTCAAAATCCACTAACGGAGTTTTACCGTCAGAGGGTGTGAACTAACAGGATCGGAATCATTAGTTATAATCAAACCATAAAACAAAGTTTCAAAACCATGAAAACGTTTACGAGTAATTAAATGCGGAAGCGTAAAACCATAGAAAACAATGTTACGTCACGCAGGACGACTTAAAGCCCAATGATCACAGTTTAAAATAAGTTTGCATAATTAAAATGTTTCAAGCAATGCATGTTCCTAAACCGCGCGCCCCGCCTCGGCTACCTGAGAATAACATACTAAAAGTGTCAACACAAGGTTGGTGAGTTCACAAGTTTAAATAAAAATAAAGCGTTTAGCGTTTGCGTTCAGCGTTTTGCGTTAAGCGTTTTGCGTTACAGCGTTTTGCGTTACCAGATAGTGTTATGTCAATTATATATCTATAGGTAGCTAGTCTATAAAACAAGTATCACTAAGTGTTCGACACCGAAGCTGACTGTTTATCATTTGCCTTGCCACCAGGTCATCCAGACCATGGTATGTGTTTAGCCAAGATTACACCCACTCGACCTCCAGTCGAGTTTAGCGTTGGGTGGGGTTTGTCAAACCCAGTAGTACTACTCAACAATGACTCGCTATTATCCAATATTAAACAATTCGATGTGAATGAAGGACTTTAGTTAATGCGTTTGCCACTTAGTCTTTACAAGTGATATATAATCTATATTAACAAAATCTTAAATGCGTTTCGGAGTATGTTATCTCCCCCAAGTGAAAAGCGTTTAAAAAGTTTAAAAGGGGAAAGTGAAACTCACTGTTTGCGAAGAAATTCCCAAATTAAATCACCAAGATGCGCGTCACAGAAAAACTCTCTCTAGCGTTCTAAAACAACAAAGAGATTTTTCTAAGTGTCGGAATATTATCGAGTCTCTAGACCCGGCACATAATACCTATGCACATAACATGTTTCGTGTTTCGTTTGTGGATCGTGTGTGACTTTAACAAGTGTAGTTGTGATACATTACATGTGTAAGCAAGTATTTTCGTGTCATGTATTCATAAAGTACATCACTATCAATTACTCCCCGTAAGGGCAATTTGGTCAACACATAACAATTAACTAGTCATTATTCCCCACGAGGGTAATTTGGTCAAATCGTGACAATCAATTAGCAATTATTCCCCGCAAGGGCAATTTGGTTAAAACATAACAATTATATAGCAAGTATCATGTTTCATGCATTTTCACCAGATTCAGCAGCTAGTTTCACCGAGACAGAAATTTTACTTGAAAGATTGTACTATCTCACCGATCATAGCATCACAATTAATTTACCAAAAATCATCACAAAACCATATATGTCTTAGGTTTCCAGAACATATTTTATTATATTTTTATTCCACATAGGTTTCTCACAATCATCAAATCATTACAGCAAACTCATAACAGTCAAATTCATGCGCAACAGAATTTTATTTGAAATTCCCGTTAAACGAAAAATCCAATAAATGCAAGACTAATTGGGTTAGGTTCCTAACTCAATGAGTCAACTTCCAGAAGTGGAACCAACCCAATTGGTCTCGTAGTTCATGAGATATAACATTTACAAAACAACCTAACAGCAGGTCTAACAGCTCAGCTTTGCACAACGTTTTTGTAAAATCATAAAAGTTAACCTTTACTTGTCCAAAAATTACAAGTTTATATTCTTTAGAAACTAGACTCAACCTAGTTTACTGTAGTATCAATAATCTCAACCAATTTCCACATTTACACTTCGTTACAGTCAATTAAACATCAATAACACAATCTGTCCATAAACTGTTTGCATCCAAACTCAACATATTAACTATCTATGGATCATCATACATTCATATAACACTCTAGACTCTATAAACACTATCCATGCACATCAATTACATATTACATACATGATTAGGGTTTTTGTTTGAACTCAAATCAAAGACACAAGTAATTAGCATGTAACAATATCCATCTAGTTATCATATCATCATCAAATCAACAACAATCATATAAACTACATACACACATAAAAATCGGCTCTTAGGGTTTTCAATTAACCCATTAAACATCAAAATCAAGTATAAAGGATGCATAGGATAGTCGTTTATACCTTCCTAGCACCTTAATCTTCGATCAAAGGCTTGAATTCTTGATTGTATGTGTGTGTATAGGTGACGGCAGCCAAGGGAGCCAAGGGGGGGTTCCGATCGGGACTTGTGGGGGAAGAAGAATAATAAGTTAGGGTTTAGTATTATTATTATTTATAATAATCTATGTTACACTTTGGCCCATCCACTTCTAAGTATTACTTATCTAGCTTAACTAACTTGTTTACATCTTGAGTTAGTGTTTATAACGATGTTATCACACAACACATAAGTCTAACACATAATTATCACATAATTACTGTTTTGACGTTTTTCGTTTATTCACCAATCGTTTGCGTCAACTCGTTTGCGTTTCGGTGTAATTCCCGAAAGACTACACATGTAGTAAGTGTTAAGCGTCATTTAAACCCTAGTTTAAATGTAATGAAGTGTGTGTTATAGATTCAGTGATCTTAAGTTTGAATTGACGGAGTTGAGTTAACGAAGTTAACCTGAAATTGACGATTGTCACATCATTCCCATGTTAAAGAATTTTCGTCCCGAAAATTTGAGTCAAGTCGTGATGAGTGTCTGAAAAAGTAAGAAAAATTTCAGTTTGTCATTTCATCCCCTAGTAGAAAGAAATTTCGTCCCGAAATTTAATTCATACCTCCGGTGATTTCTGACGGTTTGTCGGGTTTCGCGGTTTTCTGTGTTTGGTCAGCCCTTCAAAAAGGTGAGGATACTTTTTCATCATTTGATCCTCGCGTTCCCACATGAACTCCGGTCCACGTCTCGAGTTCCAACGAACTTTAACGATTGGAATTTTGCTGTGCTTGAGCGTTTTGGTTTCCCAATCCAAAACTTCGACTGGTTCTTCAATGAAACGTAACTGTTCATCAACTTGCAGTTCCTCCAAAGGGACTACTTGGGTTTCATCAGATAGGCATTTCTTCAAATTGGATACGTGGAATACATTGTGTACGCCACTGAGTTCCGTTGGTAGGTCCAGTCAGTACGCCACCGGACCAATGCGCTCAGTTATCCGGTAAGGACCAACATATCGTGGGTTGAGTTTGTTTCGCTTACCAAAGCGAACCACACCTTTCCAAGGTGAGACTTTAAGTAACACTTGGTCCTTCACTTGAAATTCAAGAGGTTTTCGGCGCTTGTCGGCGTAACTCTTTTGGCGATCTCGTGCTGCTGCCATGCGGTTTCGGATTTGAACAATCTTTTCCGAGGTTTCGAGTACCAGTTCTGGACCAGTGATTTGGCTGTCACCCACCTCTGCCCAGCAGAGTGGTGATCGACACTTCCGTCCGTACAGCGCTTCAAACGGCGCTGCTTTAATACTTGCGTGGTAGCTGTTATTATACGAAAACTCTACCAAAGGTAAGTGAGGTTCCCAACTTTTTCCGAAATCCAGCACGCATGCACGCAACATATCCTCCAGGGTCTGAATAGTTCGTTCACTTTGCCTATCCGTCTGAGGATGGTATGCTGTGCTCATATCAAGACGGGTGCCTAGTGCGCTTTGCAGCGACTTCCAAAAGTGCGAAGTGAAACGAGAATCTCGATCAGAAATGATTGAGACAGGCACTCCGTGTCTAGACACTACTTCCTTCATGTAAACACGAGTCAGTCTTTCCATTTTGTCCGATTCCTTAATTGCTAAGAAGTGTGCAGACTTAGTCAACTGGTCAACGATCACCCAGATGGTATCGCATCTCGTCGGTGTCTTAGGTAAACCCGTAATAAAATCCATTGAGATGTGTTCCCATTTCCACATTGGGAGTTCCGGTTGTTGCAGTAGACCAGATGGTTTCTGGTATTCTATTTTGACTCTGGCACAAGTCAAGCATTTGCTCACGTAGGTGGCAACGTCGGCTTTCATGTTCGGCCACCAGTAAAGTGCCTTTAAATCATGATACATTTTATCTGAGCCAGGGTGGATAGAATATCGGGACTTGTGTGCTTCGTCCATCACCAGAGTTCTCAACTCTCCGTACCGTGGAACCCAAATCAGGTTCTCAAA
Organism: Bidens hawaiensis; assembly: GCF_021521415.1. Lineage (NCBI taxonomy): Eukaryota > Viridiplantae > Streptophyta > Magnoliopsida > Asterales > Asteraceae > Bidens > Bidens hawaiensis. The sequence continues at coordinate 142,577 of NW_027496778.1, forward strand.
TTATCGGACCCCGTCCGATCTGGTTTCAAGTTGCTTGTTCATGTCCCGCATGAGTTCCGATGGAAGATTATCATCTTTCAAAGCTTCGTGTTGGGCATCGCGAATCTGGTCGGGTAAGTTTGCATGAATCGTGAGTTGCAATGCTCGCACTCGTCTGTGTTTATCTGTTTCTTTTCTGCTGAGAGCGTCGGCCACTACATTGGCCTTGCTAGGGTGATACTTGATGGCACAATCGTAATCTTTAAGCAGCTCGACCCAACGACGCTGTCGCATGTTCAGCTCCTTCTAATCGTAGATATGCTGGAGACTCTTGTGGTCGGTGTAAATGGTAAACTTGGTACCGTACAAGTAATGCCTCCATATCTTAAGGGCAAACACCACAGCTCCGAGTTCCAAATCATGGGTCATGTAGTTCTTCTCGTGAACCCGTAGTTGTCGAGATGCATAAGCTATAACCTTCTCGAGTTGCATCAGCACACAACCGAGACCTTGTATTGATGCGTCACAGTGTACCTCGAAATTTTCCGTTCCCTCGGGGAGGGCTAGAATATGGGCGCTACAGAGTTTGGTTTTCAACAGTTGAAAAGCGGATTCTTGCGCGTCACCCCAATTGTACTTAGTGCCTTTGTGAGTCAAAGCGGTGAGGGGTTGAGCAATCTTTGAAAATCCCTCGATGAAACGTCGGTAGTAGCCGGCCAGTCCTATGAATTGCCGCACCTCAGTCGGAGTCTTAGGTGCTTCCCAGTTTTTGATGGCCTCTACCTTACCGGGATCGACATGGATACCATTCTCGTTGATCACATGTCCTAAAAAGTGAACCTCGCGAAGCCAAAACTCACATTTCGAGAGTTTAGCATACAGTTGTTCCTTCTTCAATAATTCCAAAATTACCCTTAAGTGTTCTTCATGGTCAGCTTCGTTCTTGGAGTAGACGAGAATATAATCAATGAAAACAATCACAAACTTGTCGAGGTACGCCTTGCATACTCGATTCATGAGATCCATAAATACGGCTGGTGCGTTAGTTAGACCAAAAGGCATAACCGAAAACTCGTAGTGACCATACCGTGTTCTGAAATCCGTCTTTGAAATATCTTCTTCGCGCACTCTTAGTTGGTGGTAACCAGATCGCAAATCGATCTTCGAGTAATAACTCGATCCTTGAAGCTGGTCAAACAGATCATCAATTCGGGGTAAAGGATAACGGTTCTTGACCGTCACCTTGTTCAACTCCCGGTAGTCGATACACATTCGGAAAGTCCCGTCCTTCTTTCTGACAAATAAGACAGGGGCTCCCCATGGCGATGAGCTAGGTCGGATAAAACTCTTATCCAACAAATCTTGCAACTGAGTGGACAGTTCCTGAAGCTCCGCCGGTGCGAGCCAATACGGGGCTCGTGCTATGGGTGCTGCACCGGGTGTCAATTCGATTTGGAATTCAACTTGTCGTACAGGAGGGAGTCCGGGCAAATCCTCCGGGAAAACTTCCGGAAAATCTCGCACAACAGGTATATCTTCAATTCGCTTCTCCTCCGCGGGTTTCTCAACAATCTGCGCCAAAATTGTCGGATGACCCTTTCGTAGGTACTTCTGCGCCTTCATGAGGGTAATGACGCTGGTGGTCATGCCGCTTCTCTCACCTCAGACCGAAATGATCTCGCCGGAAGGGGTAGTAATGTGAACTATCTTGTCGTGACATATAATCTCCGCTCAGTTCTCGGATAACCAGTCCATGCCGACCACGACATCGAAACTACTAAGCGTAAAAGGAATAAGGTCGATATCAAAGACATGACCTGATAGTTTTAACTTACATCCCGCAATTACATGAGTCGTTACTATAGTCTTATCGTCAGCTAATTCAACAGGAAACTTAGCATCTAACGGAGTTGGAGTTAAGTCTAAGAGTTGGCTAAAGGCTTTCGACACAAAACTCCTATCAGCTCCAGTGTCAAACAATACAGAAGCAAAACAATCGTTCACAGGGAACTTACCAGTCACCACGTACAGATCATTGCGGGCTTGACCGACCCAATTACAAAAGCTCTTCCTTTGCCATTGCTTCCACCACTACTGCCACTTCCATTACCTCCATTGTTGTCGTTCTGTTTCAGCTTGGGACAATCTTTGATAGAAACGGGTCAAGAACCGAATAGTAGAACATACATGCATTTAGTACTCGGTTTATGCAAGGAAGGGTCGGTGGTTGATGGGCTTAAGTTGATGAAAACCATGATCCATAAGGGTAAGAAGCCGGGCAAGATTTTTTATGACGACTTAATTAAAGAATTATGTGATCAAAGAAAGGTTGATGATGCGTTGATGCTATATGATATGATGATTAACGAGAACGACTTTGAGCCGGATGTCAAGACACATAATATTATAATTCATGGTCTTTGTAAAGACAACCGTGTTAACAAGGCGGAAGAGGTTCATAATAAGATGGTGGGAAATAAAAATTATGTTAATGTGGTAACTTATAATTTACTTATAGATGGTTGCTTGAGAAATGGGGGTATTGAGAAGGCTATGGCGATATGGAAGCAAATGCGGCAACTGAAGTTACGTCCAAACACGTACACATTTGGTCTCATAATTAACGGATTCTGTAAATTAGGTATGATTAACATAGCAAAAGGGTTTTTTATTAAAATGAAAAAACATGGTGTATTTCCTAGTGTGTGTGACTACAATGCATTGATGCTGGCGTTGTGCACAGAGGGTAGTTTAGAACAAGCTACCAAGTTGTTCCAAGATATGGAAAACAATAACTGCAAGCCAGATGTCAGTTCGTTTAATATCATAATCGATGCATCGTTTAAAGCTGGGAATGTGGAGTACACGAATGAGTTACTGTTGATGATGCGTGAAAAGGGTGTGAATCCTGATGTGTACACTTTCTCCATATTGATCAACAGGTATTGTAAGTTAGGTGATTTAAAGGAAGCTAAAAGCATGTTGAAAATGATGGTTTCTAGGGGTTTTATGCCGGATAAATTCGTGTATGATTGTTTGTTGAAGGCTTTATGTGAAAAGGGTGAATCAGATGAGATATTTAAAATGCTTCGTGAAATGGCTAAAAAGGGCATTGCACTCGACTCAAAGTTGACGTCTACTATTGTTGCGTGTCTCTGTAATACTTCTGAAGATGTGGATATTATGACGCTTTTACCAAATTTTTCTCAAGGAGTTTCAGAAAAAGCGAGCATTTCTTGCAGTGATTTTCTGGAAAAGCTCCAAACTCATAAATCTGACCAACAATTGGTGACCTGATATAGTTCGTCTGCAGAAGTGATAACCGAAAGCTTATGACTTTTGGTAAGCCTTCTGCATTTGATCTTTTATTATGCATACTTGTATTAGAAAAATGGTAATAATTTGTCTCGTTTGGTTTGCTCACTTCATTAGCATTTGCTTTTTATATCTCTGTTGAGTGTTGACTCTGTTTGCTTGTTATAATTTTACAGGCCCGGTGCCAGCTGCAACAAGAAGTTTGAGCCAGCTGGGCAAGGTTTCAATGCTGGCAGAATGATGAGACTGGTTGGTCATGAGTTAGGTGGGCTTGCAAGTCACCAACTTGTGAGAACACGTGGGCTCGCAGGTTAGTTGACCACCCCATCTAGACAGACTAATGTGTTGGGATTTGAATGGGTGCTGGTAATATTGTTGAGGGTTGGCTAGACAACATTAGTTACGCTTTTCTAGAGGTTTATGTGTGTTCAAAGTTTGAGCATTTCATGTTTCTAGTTTGTTGCGCTTTTAATTGTAATTTTTAAGGATGTTTAGTAGGTTAGGTTTCAATGGTGGTTTGTTTTGTAACTTCCATATCAATATATTGTTTTATATTTTATCATCACAATAAATTTAAAAAAAAATAAAAACTGCTAAGAATAAATATAATTAGATGACAAGGGACATCTAATATAAATGATTTTAAACGATGCATAAGAGCAGCATAAATATTTCTGTTTATCTTGTACTTTCATCAACTCTTCTTCTTATGTCTGAAGGAGTAACATTGTAAGGCTGGAATGATTGATGGAGGATTGGATCTGATAAAATAGGTTCAGCATAGTTGCAGTAAGAATTATGATTATAGAATGAGCATCAAGTAAGAAACTAAGGATCATCAAATAAAAAACTGAGATCATAAAACAAGCTTACATCTATCTGTATAATAATATTGGATCATAAAACAAGCTTACATCAAATAAAAACGACCATGCTGTGTGCATATTCTCATTGACTATCTTCTTATTTGGTATTTACATGTTTGAGGGTTCTTTAGTATTTTGGAGTCGGTAATTCTAAAAATTTAAATTGCATCATACGTGGCAAATATCCATATGTACTATACAATTCTTACTTCTTTTCCCGTTCTTTATTTAACTCGTTCATAACATGATAATGACAATACTAGTCTAATGCTGATGCATGGTGGTGAAGATCAAGAAGGGTGACTTGGATGACGACCTTCAGGGTTGAGGCAGTAGTGACACTCGGTAGGTTAGGGGCTGAGAAGGTGTAAGGCCCCGAACCCGGTAGCCTTACTTTAACGTCGGATTTACTCATAAACACAGTTCTTACAAATCAGAGTTCATTAAAACTTTTCGCGGAATATAAAACATCATCCATTCGTTACAAAACATTAAATTTTTTCTTTGATACCATAACCCAAAACATTATATTTAAACATCTTTTCTTCTATTATCAGATGCCAGCCGTTCAATTCATGTCATGTGCCAACCTCATGCCAACTCTTTAATTGAATCACCTGCGTGCATATTAAAAGTCAGCTACGCTGAGTGAGTTCTAGTTAATCAAGCAACTTTTCATACAACCACTTCATACATGATATATGTATCCGAAGACACATAATCCACTGTCTAACCTGTTCACCTGACCACTTAACCACTTAACTGCCCCTAACCAATTAGCCACTTGTTTACGGAAGCACATAGAGGCTTGCCCTCCCACGCTCTCCCGTTATGCCACTTAATAACGAAGGCATGTATAGGCTTTCCCTACCAGGCACTCACGTTATGCCACTTTAATAACGAAGGCACGTATAGGCTTACCCTACCATGCACTCACGTTATGCCACTTTAATAACGAGGGCGCATATAGGCTTACCCTACCACGCACTCACGTTATGCCACTTCAATAACGAGGCACGTATAGGCTTACCCTACCACGCATTATCGGCATGCCACTAACACCCTTACTAGTCCCTTGCCACTTCTATCACACTCTATCCCTACTTGTCTACAACACACTTCCTATCGTTTCATCATTTACATAATAAGCAAGTCACATCAACAATCATGCACACTAATAACCAATTGACAGTCACTATCCTTGGCGATACGTGCAATATCCGAAGATCGTTCACGCACCGGCAAGCATTATATATTAGCTACTTGTATAACATCTATAGCATACACTTACCACTTAAGGTAAGTGTATTCACACTTCACATCGAGTATGCACATAGCCCCGAAAACATAACAAGAAAATGGGGCTAGAAACTCACCTGAACTCTGCTTCTTCCTCCGATAGTTGTAAATCCCTTCTTTAACTGAGCACGGCTAACTGTTAAGTATATATTTTGTTAATTAACCTTCTACTCGAATAAGTTGGTATTTAAGTTAACCAATAATTATCTAAATTGGGTTTGTTTGGTTTAGATGGGTTATGGGTTTAGGTCAGACCCAACTGTCCATTAACATACTTAGGCCCAACTGGACTCAGGCCCAACTCCAAATAGAGAACTGGCCGAGAACTCTTCGGCAGAGAACTCTTGGCCGAGAACACTGGGTTGACCGAGAACACCATGGCCGAGAACATAAGGTCACCGAGAACATTCTGGCCGAGAACCTTGTTGGCTGTCCGTTTGACTGAAAACCCTAAGGGTTGACCATGGATTCCCCAAACTTGGCCGAGAACCCCCAGTTCAGCCCCTTTTCTATCTTAAGTTTCCATCCTACCCAGCTTACATGATCCATGGTTTAAATCATGAACTTCTAATCCTATATCATCGTCGTTCATACTCGTTTACACCCTTTACTTTCCCGACTTCAAGATCTATCTCGTTTTAGGCATAAAGCTTAGACCTTTATGGGTTTAAAACGTTCTAGGCTAGATCTAGGGTTTATCTTTGAGCCGTTTATTGTCATAGGTCCATTAAGTTCATTTTAATCATAAAGTTTGTATTTTTATGAAACATCTAGATCCAATCTACTCTAGGGTCAAGTTTCATGACAAATCTATCATAAAAACATAAACTTTAAGGTTAAAGCACATACCTTTAATCGTATTTAGGCCTCGGGTTAGCTTGTTTGTGAACTATAGTCTTGAATCTTGTGTAAATATCCGAGATCTATTAATATGCAGCTTGATTCGGGTCTTGGATTCCTTCTACTTGCGGCCGAAATAGGGAGGATGTGTGTGTGTTTTGAGGTGTAAAATGGATAAGATGGATGGAAATGGAAAGGATTATGGTTTAACGGGTATTTATACTCCCTTAAGCCCATGGACTCAAAGCCCATCTTTCCTTTTTGGTCCATAATTAATTCTCATCTAATCATCCTACTCACTCTCTCATATTTTATAATTATTATTATCGCTCCACTAACTCGTTTATTTCACCCGACGCAATAATATATTAAATATTATTTTAGAAATTTCGGGATGTTACAGATAGTGGAGTTGAAGAATGCAGTTGTGGCGACAATCAGTAAATTGATTATTGTTGCAAGTCCAAATTCATTTGATAATTTTTATTTTTTTTTTAGTTTCAGTTCTTTTTAGCGAATTTAAAATACTTTTTAATAAAATAAAGTTGCTATCTTTATCCAAACTTATCTTTTTCTTATAAAGGGATTTTTTTTACATATGCAAGAAATCTATCACTTGTGGTCTAATGACAGAAGGTTTGGGTTCTTTGTGGACTTAAAGTTTGATCCTCACTTATCACTTTTTGATGTCTGGTTTCCTGGACAGCATAATGATTATCAAGTGGCAATCAGTGGTATGGTTTTCTGGGATAACGACCAAGCCAAACTCTGAAGTTAGTGTGGACCCAATTAAAACATTATAGTCCGACCAAAGTGTAGCAACAAGCTTCTCCAAAGACCCGGTTAAAACAATATACTCTGGACAAATTAATGCAACGGGGCTCTCCAAATTTAAGAAGCACAATAGCCTAAATAAGTTGTCCGTTAAAAAAAAAGTTGCATATGTAAACTCAAGGAAATTTAGGGTGTGTTTGGGATTCCTTATTTAAGGTGAAAAGAACTTTTTGTGATAAGTAGAAAAGGTATTGTGACTATTTGATAAGGAGTTTTAAAAAAAGTGTTTAGTTTAACTTATTGATGTAAAATGATCAAAAAGGACATTTTTATACAAAACATTGCACGAAAGAAAGAAAGAAATGAATGAATGGAAACCTCTAGATGTTGTGCAGCTTCAGAACTCAAACCAACGGTAGCTGCAGCCAAGCCGATCAAGCCTCCCTAAAAACAAGAAGAAGATGAAATGAAAATGAATGAATTAGATATGAAATGAATGAGAGTATTGTTATTTATATTATACCTTTCGGTGATTGGCTTGAGGAGAGTAAGTATACTCATGAGTGAGCAAATGAATGACAGCAGTAATCTTATCATGATCATCCGCAGCTGTCAATTGCTTGACAATTCCTTCTACCTAAACACACATCCAAAACCCTAAGTATAAGTCGAAATCTAAACAATTAAAATATTATTATTAAATAATAAATAAACCTCTAAGGCTGCATTCTTCCGCTTCTTATAACTTATAACTTATATAAGTCATAAGGAGGTAAAATAAGGAATCCAAACACCCAGAAAACCAGTTTCTTTTGTTTCAGACAGAATGCAGCAGCAGTCCACCCAAAATGCTAAAGAAACTCCGGTCCCGGCGGCAACCACGTTACAGCACCCACATCTGCGCCTTGATCGCCGCCGTCCTCCTCCTCCTCTCCGTCTCCATCCTCTATCTCCGCCTGACCTCCGACCGCCACACCACCCACCACCACTCCGACCAACTCACCTTCGATCCTCTCCTAGAAGAAGCCGACCCCGAAGACCGCAACTCCTCAGACGACCGGATCGACATCCTAGACGACAACCCACCCGACGAAGACCCAAATCAGTACAATGATGATGATGATGTTGAAGACGCCACCGGAACAGATCAAATTAACGTTTCAAAATATTATTTTGATCATGTACAGGGTGTGATCCGTCGGGTGTTCGATAAGCGGTCCATTGATCAGTGGGAGGATTATTCGGGTTTCGATTCCAATTCCGAGACTGGGTTTCATAATAATATTAATTTAGGGTTTGGTTCAGATGATGTTGTGTTGGATTATAATGTTAGGGCTAAGTTGGTTCAAGTGAAGGGTGTTGAGGATGCGCTTTTGTTGACGGTTGGGAATCGGGTTTCGCCCTTGAAGGAAGGCTGGGGGGATTGGTTCGAGAAGAAGAGTGATTTCTTAAGGCGCGATCGGATGTTTAAGTCCAATCTGGAGCTGCTGAATCCTTTGAGTAATCCGTTGCTGCTGAATCCTTTGAGTAATTCTACCGGCCTTACGAAAGCGGATAGAATGATGCAAAAGCGGATTATTAATGATTTCAAGAAAGTCCCTTTTATTGGTAACGATAACCCGGTGTCAAAATCGAAGCTTGAGAGTGTTCGTGAGGAGGATATTAAGAGTGAGACCAAGATTGCAGAGCGAAGAACATTGGACAAAGATGAGATAAAGACTGAGTTTTCAGGTCAGATTTATGCGGATGGGAAAAGATGGGGTTACTTTCCGGGTTTGCATCCTCGGTTAACGTTTTCGAATTTCATGGATGCTTTCTTTAGAAAAGGGAAGTGCTCGATTAGAGTTTTTATGGTGTGGAACTCGCCTCCATGGATGTTTAGTGTGCGCCACCAGCGGGGTCTTGAAAGTCTGTTGTTCCATCATCCGGATGCGTGTGTTGTGGTCTTTTCTGAAACTTTGGAGCTCAATTTCTTTGATGGTTTTGTGAAAGACGGGTAATTTCTCACTTCATATCAGTGATTTTGAATTTTTGATCATAACATTTATATATTAAATTATTAAAGTTTAAGTTGTTTTGTAGTTTCAAGGTTGCGGTTGCCATGCCAAATCTTGATGAGTTGTTGAAAGATACACCGACTCTTGAATTTGCTTCGGTTTGGTTTGAATGGAGGAAGACCAAGTATTATTCTACTCATTATAGTGAGCTTATTCGTTTGGCTGTTCTTTACAAGTAAGCAAATTTTGATGGTTCTAATTGAATAATGGTTTTTTCACTTAAGTTCTTTAGTATGCATAGTTACTAGAGTTTGTTTGTTGTAAGCAGATATGGTGGGATTTATCTTGATTCTGATGTTATAGTGATGAAACCGCTTTATTCTCTGACTAATATGGTGGGCTTAGAGGATGAATCATCTGCAAGTGATATAAATGGAGCTGTGATGGCATTTAGAAAGCACAGGTAACATAACTAGCATCTGCGTCTGCAACTTTTGGTTATTCTTGTTTCTACTGCCCTACTGGGGTGTGCGTGGGTCGGTTTTGCACTAAAACCGAACCAAAAACCGCAAATCTGGTTTTGGGGTTTTCGAAAACCGTTTGCCTTTGGTCTTTTTAGTTTTCAAAGCGGGTTAGGTTTTGGTTTTTCAATTATGCCATTTAGGCTTGAAATATTTGGGTCAATAAAAGGCTTAAAATAATAAGTTTGGGCCTATTGATTATTACACATTTCAGGGGCTACAACATCTATTATTTCTTTTATAAATACTTAATATTCAAAAATAAAAATCATAAACCTAAATGCAATAGCAAAAGTTGGTTTATTCGGTTTTTACGGGTTTGGTTAGGTTATAAAAGTCGGTTTGGTTTTTCAGTTTACTTACGGGACTTGAAAAACCAAAACTGAACTGGAAATTCGGGTTTTGAAGCATAAAACCAAACTTTCAGTTTTGGGTAGGGTTTGATTATATTGGTTTTTTCAGTTACAGGGCAGTTACTTCGGTTTTATGCGCACTCCTAGTTTCTGCATAAACTAAACAGCTCAAACTTGTTGAATATGTTGTGCATTTTATAAGGTTTTAATAATTTTGCACAGCCCGTTTATAATGGAGTGCTTAAAGGAGTTTTATGCGAGTTATGATGATACAAACTTAAGGTGGAATGGGGCTGATCTTTTGACTCGTGTTGGAAGTAAGTTTCTGCATGGAGAAAACGGGTTCAAGAATCAGATGGAACTGAAGCTGCAGCCCTTCTTTGCTTTCTTCCCAATAAGTCGCAAGAATATCACACGGTATGATGTATGAACAACTCGCACTTGAATTCTTTTTTATGTTCATTTTACTAATACCTATATTTTTATCAAAATAGATATTTCACCCAACCTTCAACGGATGCTGAAAAAGCGGAAAAAGATGCTCTATATCAAAAAATTGTTGGTGAGGCGTTAGTATTTCATTTCTGGAATAGCCTAACATCGGGTCTGGTTCCTGAGCCCGAGAGCCTAGCAGCCAGACTTATTGACCAACATTGTATCCGTTGTTCTGATATGTTGTAAATTTTGTATCGCATATGAGTTATACACAACTTGTATATTTGTGGTAAAGGCATGTGAGAGTTGATGATCTTGTTAGCTGCACATATAATTGAATTTAGGCAATTAAGCCAGTTTTAGTTGAATGAGTGTATGTTGGCTTATACAGTTTCCGATTTATTATAATTGGATAAATAACTTTAATGAGGTATGCATATTGCGCCTGGACGATAATCATGTAATCGGCACTGAGCCCCCCAAATGCAGATATTTTATGATCATGGTCTCTTTTTTGTTCTGAGAGATAATCTCCGAGAATGAGATTTCGTAATTTGCAAGCCTTTTAAGTGTACTTGTTTCAAAGTCGAAACCACACAAAAGTGAGAGGAGATTTCATCATCGTCATAGTGTTTACCGTGTCCCAGTAAGTGTATAAGCGACACAACAGCAGCTTGGTTCTGGGATATGTGGACTTTCACAATATCTAAATGCCTGTAAAAGAGTATTTCATACCTGTCTGGTACAAGATTATAATTGTACTCTATATATTGAGACAGTACTGAACTGTAACAGCGTAGTCTGTATATAATTGTACTCTATATATAGACCACTTAAAAGCCTATTTGACACAGTACAATAATATACAAACAATACACAAGCATTCTCTGGCTTATCTCCATGTCGCCGCCACTTCTTACAACACTGATATAAGCTTCACAAGATCAACTTATAAAATATCAAAAAGGGACAGCTGATTTACATAAATTATATGAGCAATAGAAGTCAATAAAACCAAGCAAAAGAAGCAAATTTTGTCAAATCAAATATAAGTTTTCAGATTCCAACATCAGAGACTGAGCTTTAACCCAAAAATGCCCAGCTCAATGTAAATACAACTTTCATAACTTTTTCTTACAATTCAGAATACCAATATGTAGTATGCAAGCAGGTTAGTTTTTCTCTTTCCTAGTAATACTATAAAGCAGCTCCCAAAATGTGTAACCCTTTGCATCCAAAACGCCATCTTTATATGCTAGCTATACGCGATACTTGAAGATCACCACTCAATCCAACCACAGTTATTTTTGGTCATCCTTTGGCTCGGTCCCTTTCACAAAGACACCCGACAGTAACTGGCTTCCTGCATTTCCATCTCGTTCATTACATCTATTTTGGCTTCCAAGTACAGCTTTGGTTAAATTGCTGTCATCTTTTTGCCTTTCAAGTACAGCTTTTGTTAAACTGTTATCTTTTTGGCTTTCATGTACAACTTTTGTTGAGCTGTTGTCATCTTTGGGAGATAAGCTTTCATCACAAGTTGGCAGCATATTTAAATCAATGTGTTTGATTGAAACATCAACTTTCTTTGAGCTTTCAACATTTGCTTTTGTTAAGATACTGTCAGCAGGTGTATTTTCATGACAAGTTGGCACCATGGATTTGATGATGTAATCAACCTTCTCTGAGCTATCAAGAACTACATCTGCGTTATCATTTGTATTTTCATGACAAGATGGCACCATGGATTTGGTGATGCAATCAGCCTTCTCTGAGCTTTCAAGAACTACATCCATGTTATCATTTGCAGAATGTGTATTTCCGTGACAAGCTGGCGCCATAAATTTGGTGATGTCATCAACCTTCTTTGAGCTTTCGAGAACAACATCCACGTTATCATTTGCAGATAGTGCATTTTCATGAAAAGTTGGTACCATGGATTTGATGATGTCATCAACCTTCTCTGAGCTTTCAAGAACTACATCCACATTATCATTTGCAGGAAGTGTATTTTCTTGAGCAATGACACTGTCGGGAACAGCATTCTTTTCAACAAAAGCAGGCCTAACTAGTTTTCGACGCTTACGTGGCATACCCATTAACTCTGCATTCGCAATGGGCCCCACATCTGACGTGGCACCTACCAAGCATTCAGAATTCTCTTTAAATGCACCATCAGCTTTCTTGTTTGATTTCTTACGACGCTTGAAGTCCACGAGTCTGGTTTCTTGAAATACCGATTCACCTTCAACTTCTTCATCCGCCA